>NC_069711.1:21604072-21904072 GCF_027358585.1 Pangasianodon hypophthalmus | reverse complement strand
TACTGACCAGCGATCTGCTTCCTCACCTCCGCGGCTACAGTCCTGAATAATAGAGAGACAGAGTCAAGTTTGAGTGTCATGCTTCAAAAAAAAAAAAAAACAACAATGAGACATTGAATCGATAACTACTCCATGACAAAGCACTTTGAGTGAAGAACATGCCTAAATGTGCTGTGAACATCCTCAGGGCTTCATCAGAAACCATGAAACACACACTTCTGAAAATCTACCTGCCGTAACCTACAATATCATACAATAGGAAAGGCTCGGTGACTGTGATCAGGCCCAGAAACACAAAAGGTTTACACTCAGTGCGCTGACAAAATGGCCTACATTCTAGATATCACAGACAACAGGAAGATTTTTTAAATTAGGTTTCATTTGTGCCTCACAGAGAACTTGCGAAAGCTTGTAAAGAGATCAGGGATTATTCTTAACCAACATAACAATATGATACAGAAAGAGGCCTTTACAAGCCTGGGCTAGTTATATGGCTAATTGGGGCTTTATATAGGTTTAACAGTCAAAAGTTAGTGCACACCTGATCATCACATCCATATGTGGTTCTTCCACAAACTGCTGAAACAAAGCTGCAAGCACACAATTGTATAAATGTCTTTGTAGGCTGTAGCGTTACAATTTCCCTTCACTGGAACTAAGAGGCCCAAACATGTTCCAGCATGACAATGCCCTTGTGCACATGAAGACATGGTTTGCCAAGAACTCAAGTGGCCTGTGCAGAGCCCTGACCTCAATCCCACTGAACCTTTGGGAAGGATTCGGAAAGCCTACAGTGCGCCAGGCCTCTTCGCCCGACATCGCTAATGCTCTTGTGGATGAATGAGCACAAATCCCCATAGCCATGCTCCAAAATCTAATGAAATGGCTTCTCTGAAGAGTGGAGGTTATTATAACAGCAAAGGGGGACTAAATCTGAAATGGGATGTTCAACAAGCACATATGGATGTGATGGTCAGGTGTCCACAAAATTTTGGACATATAGTGTACATGCAAAAAGACATAGTCCCTACGGCTAAACTATCAAATAAATGCAAGTTAAGGCCATCGGTTCTTTCCTATTGTGAAAAAACATTGCATCTAGAGACCCTGTGGCTATTATTCTATTCACCCCATCTTTAATCTATTCAAGAAAACTGCACAGTTCCCCCACACACACCCTCTATACGCCTCACAGCCCTCCAGGCACAAACCCAGACACTTCTTAGATCCTTACAGAAAAACACCTGCATCAGTAGAACAAAAGTCAAATTTATAGCAGCCATCTAAGCGTCTACTAAAGCAACACAGGCCCAAAGAAGAGTAAAGCAGAGTCTGGGGAAGAAGCTGCAAGTTTAGTTTTATGAGTGCCATGAAACAATTATAACATTTTGGCTGAAAATTATTTGTTGTAAAAATTATTTTAGGTAACATGCTACTTGTGTTTTTTCTGTTAATTTTATACCGCTTTTGTGATGTGATCAGTACGAGACACATACAATTAATTATGGACATTAAACATGCATTCATTTCATTAACAGCTTTATCCTGCTCAGGGTCATGGTGGATCCGGAGCCTATCCCTGGGACAGTCGGCATGAGGTGAGAATACACCCTGGACGCGATGCCAGTCTATTGCAGGAAACCAGAAATTAAATATATTGCTTAATAAGCTTAATTTATGATTTGTCACTTAGACTTTAGAAATCAGCAGGTATGCGTCAAATAAAAAACATTACAGATGGTACCAATCCAATACCCGGGATTAATGCAATCCTGTGACAAAGCTTCCAAAGATTGGAATTGGATTTGGGAGGGTTTTTTTTTTTCTTTTTTTAAACAGGAAATGTTTTACATATAAAGAGACTTGACTGTATTTTTGTTAGATTGATTTTTATTATATTTACACTGTATTATATTTACTATATTTGGATTGATTTTTTTGTGTACAAGATGCAGCTTTGTTCAGTCGTGTTTAGCATGCTTAGTAGTTTTTAAAGAAAAGAAATTTGGATGGATAACAATATTGAGTGATACACAAGGTTTTAATATCAGTACTGGGGGAAAAAAATATAATAAATACACTGCCTGGCCAAAAAAAAAAAGTCACACAATCTAATATTTTGTTGCACTGAATTTAGCTTTGATTATGGCACGCATTCGTCCTGGCATTGTTTCAACAACCTTATGCAACTTCACAACATTTATTTCCATCCAGAGTTGCATTAATGTTTGGCTGAGATCTTGCATTGAGGACAGGAGAGTCGGACCACTCCGTAAAGTCTTCTCCAGCACATCCCAAAGACTTTCAATGGGCTTAAGGTCAGGACTCTGTGGTGGCCAATTCATGTGTGAAAATGATTCCTCATGCTCCCTGAACGACTCTTTCACAAGTTAAGCCTGATGAATCTTAGCATTTTCATCCTGGAATATGCCTGTGCCGTCAGGGAAGAAAAAGTCCATTGACGGGATAACCTGGTCATTCAGTACATTCAGGTGCTCAGCTGACTTCATTTTATCGCCACACAATGAGGCTGAGCCTCGACCTGACCAGCTGATGCAACCCCAGATCATAACACTGCCTCCAGAGGCTTGTACAGTAGGCACTATGCATGATGGGTGCATCACTTCATGCATTTCCCTTCTTACCCTGACACGCCCATTGCTTTGGAATAGGGTAAATCTGATTTTATCAGACCACATGACCTTTTTCCATTGCTCCACAGTCCAGTCTTTATGCTCCCTAGCAAATTGAAGTCATTTTTCCCTGATTAGCCTCACTAACAAATGGCTTTCTTGTGGCCACACAGCTGTTTAGTCCAAATCCTGTAAGTTCTCATCACATTGTGCGTGTGGAAATGCGCTTACTTTCACTATTAAACATAGTCGTGAGTTCTCCTGGCGATTTTTTTACGATGTGACATCACCAAGCGTTTTAAAGATCTCCGATCACGATCATTCAAGATTTTTTTCCGACTACATTTCTGCTGTAAAGGTGACGGTTCACCAATATCCTTCCAGGCTTTAATAATGCACTGGACATTTCATAACCCAGTTCCAGTGATCTCAGCAATCTCCTTAGTTGTTTTCTTTGCTTGATGCAGGCCAACAATTATCCCGTTCAGTAACATCTTTTCCACGACCACGGGATACGTAATCTGCGATGGGTGTTTAAGAAATGAGAAGCTACACACTGCATCAGTTAAGGTTAAAAGAATTGTTGCCAGCTGAAACATAATCACTGCAGTAATGATCCAATCATAGGCTCTTAAGTATTTGCTTATTTAAACCCAAACAGCAACCTTTTTTTTGGCCAGGCAGCGTATATGATCAATAGATTCACCCTTGACGAGAAAGTCAGTAGCGTAACTAGATGCTACAATTCAACAAAAATGCTAAAAGATATTTGCTACAGCCATTCTCATTTATAAGCCACAGTAAACCGAGGATTTGTTGGTTAATTCACATCAATAATTCGCTTTTTTGCAGCCCTAGTATAAAACCTGTTATGGTCTCCACTTGTATTTTTTGTGGCTGCATGCCAGCACGTCCTCTCTCTGCTCATTGTCTTTGGGCGTTTATGACTTTATGAATATGTTACGCATTCAAACACTGTATTTGTGATTATGCTAGTAACACTGTAGAATATGAGCAAAAACCCACATGACTGAAGATGCCTGAAATTATTAGACACTAATAGAAACAGTCTGATGCAGTGATTCGACTGTTGCTCTTAGCCATCCTGAGTACCTGAGACTGGACGGAAAGAGCCATTTAGCCATTAGATACAGTGCTCACTGCATATTAAGACCCACTGCAATGTCAGTATTTCAAAGGCCAAGTAACAGATGCTATATGGCAGAGGACCTTTTCCCCCCAAACAGTGGAGGTTACAGAGCCAACACCACATGGCCAGTGGCCTTGTTGATTTTGGTCAGGCCTTTATTTAGTCTAGACATTCCTTGACAAACCTAAGAAAATTAGCTCAAGAGTCTGGTGTTTACTAAGACACTGGGTTAAAACTTTCAGTTTCACGTTTCACGGCCTGATTGCCGAGACAGTTCCAGTACAAACTGTGCACATGATTGCAATGACACTTCAAGCAGAAACAAAACATAAGGATAAGATCTTGTTTTCCAAAGCTGTGAAACAGCTTTACCTTTTTTTGTTTTCTCTAAAATGGAACACTAGCAGAAGGGTTTTACTTTCATTTTTATTCTGTGAGCTTTGACTGGAACAAATAGTGTCTAGGCTACCTTAACAGGAATATCCATATCCATGCTCTACTTGGCACAGATATGTAGCAAATAAGCTGTTTAAAAATTCCCTCCTAGTGCAAAAAAGATGGTGGTTTAGCATTTTCTGTCAGCATACTATTTTGATCTTCCATGCCTATAGCAATAAAAAAAAAAAAAAAAAAAAAAAAAAAAAAAAAAAATCTCCCAAATGGAAGAGTCAAGGGAAAAAAAAAAAAACACTCCAAAATGGGAGGGCTGATTATATAGTAATGTCTCTGCTTGTCAAGGAAATTTGGTCACATGGAAATCAAGCCCACTTTACAGCCTAAGGGAAAAAAAAAACTGAAGGGAAAAAAAAAAAAAAAAAAAAAAAAAAACCACAACAACATACAGTGATTTTGCAACATCAACCCAAACTGATTTAATCTTCTTATCAGAGACCATGGAAAACACAAGAGGATCTTCTGAACAAAACAAAAGCCTGAGAACTTAATTATCAAATGTAGGAGTATAATAGTTGGATAACTTATGCCAGATGTCAAGACTGGTCATCTAGACAACAGAAATTAACGAATAACTTCCTGTACTGTCCAAGAAATGTCTGTCAAACTCTTAGTAAAGAATCTGATTTATAAGTGAATCAGGTAACATTTGTGAAAAATAGGTCTCTAACAGTTAAATAGGTGCAGCTGAATAAGCTTTGACATTTTTTTTGTTTGTTTGTTTGTTTGTTTGTTTTACCATTTCCACCCATGTAGACAAAGCTCCGCCCCCAAAACTAATGTTATCTAGAGTTACCCACAAGGACTGTCATGACATCACTTTCAAGCACACTCGGACAGTCAACTTCTTGAAAGCCAAGTTACAACTCTGTAAGCATGCAACTTCTCCGCATAATGATTTAAGAGGAGGTTAAGGTAAGTGTTTGGGGCGTGTTTATAAAATGACTGACAAGAGGCCAACCCCAATACAAACAAACATTCCGAACCGAAGGCAGGTTTCCAAACTGGTTTTTTGGTTTTTTTTCCAGCTATGTAATACAATTATTCTGAGACAATGGTTTATACTTTTTTTTAATCATTTCTACATAATATTCCACGTTATTTGTATTAGTAAAAAAATGAAAAATATTGCCTATTGCACCTTTCAATCCCATTTCTGAAACCACTTCAGGAGGTCTGAGATTAATTCAAGCCAGATGTTATAAAACTGTAAATACACTGATCTCAAAGAAAACTCTTCCCAATTACGTCATGAAAACGTCATCTGGGACTGCCGAAGCTTTAAAGCAGCACAAATAAAAACTGATGCGGCTATCACTGTTTGCATAAAACCACAGCAAACATGAAACACCCAGGACATTGTTGGTCAAGTGTTATGAGCTGATTTGTATAACAACCAGATTTCAGTCGAGTGCACTGCAACATGTCTGACTAAAATCTTTACCAGGCGTACAAATGATAGCTTTTATAATAATAACAAATGCTCAGTGACGAATAAATAACCGTAAGCATTAAAATGTAGAATATGTCATGAGCCTAACCTGTATGTTTGGTGTGGTCATGGGACATGGTGTGGTGAACAGTCTCTTTAGTTTACCAAGAATGGTGTGAAAAATAAGTGGGCAGAAACGCCTAGTCGAGAGAGGTCAGAGGAGATTGGCCAGACTGGTTCAAGCTGGCAGAAGCAGAAAGGTTATAGTAACTGAAATAATCACTCTTTACAACCATGGTGAGCAGAAAAGCAAGTCAGAATGCACAACCTTGAGGCATACGGGCTACAACTGGAGACAATCACATAGAATTGCAATCCTGTCAGCCAAGAACAGGAATCTGAAGCTACAGTGTGCACAGGCTCACAGAAACTGGACCTTTCAAGATTGGAAAAAAAGACACAGGAAAGTTTTTCACTCTTTATTAATGAACAACCTGTCATAGGATGAGTTCATAGCTGCATTTAATGCTGTGGAGCATCCAAAAATTATCACTTACATTATTACGGGCAATAAGTTCATTTTAAAAGAATAATATAAGAATATATATAATAATAATACATGACCTCAAACAATTTAAAATAAATACTGCGACAAACACAATACCTGAATAAAGCACAAAAACACAAACAGATGTGTGCAGTTTGAAACATCTGATCCTCTGACAAAGAGGGTTTTTAGGAATGATCACAGGACAATCTCTACAACGAATCAGGCTATAGGCTCAGCCATATCATCCTGGAAAACTACATACCATGAGGCCATGTGTTTCCTCTTTTAAAAGTCCATATTTTACCCTAAAAGATTACAGACATCACTGAGTTGGGCTGCCATGAAAGCAGTAGAACAGCTGCCCCATTAACACAAGCAACTCTTACTATAAAGACACACTACATAAAAATATCCACACTGAGCTACTGTCATTGTTTACAATCATTTATAACACAGTGCAGTTAAATTCTCAAATCTGATTGGCCAAAAGGTGTTCATTACTTTTCTATGACGGGTTTATATTAATGCGTTTACTCTAATACATTATCGTTTCTATAGTAACCACTCATTCACAGGGACATGTACGGCTGAGACGCCACATAATCTAAGCATAATAATAAACTTATTAATTCAATAAGTTAAAATAATTTGTTACAATATTTATTTATTTAACAAATAAAAACATATAATCTTTGATGTGGTGAAACATTTAAGTAAGGAGTCTCCAGTGCCAGTGCTTTGGAACAGTAAGTTTTAATGCATTAAAAAAAATTAATTGCTGCCGAACTGCTGCTGTATAAGAGGAAGAAAACGTACTGTTGTGTTTTATTCCTTACATATAGCATGTGTGCTACAGAATGTTAAAGCGATAGCGTACTGAGATATCAGCTAGACCTTGATGAAATGACAACAGGTTCAATTTGATTTTCTATACTTATTTAACTGATTTTGGATTAAACCATGTCCTCTGAGGCCAGTGTGTGTTTATTTAACCGTGATATATCAGTCCCTTATCTGTTAGCTACATTACTACCGTAGCTCTAGTTGAGAATTTAAACAGGCAAACTTCAAACACCAAATATGCCTTGACTATTAAGGAAGGGAAAAAAAATTCACCTGTTCATTTAAGCACTAGGCAACCCATTACGATGACATGCCACACATCCAAAAAGCACTGTCCTTCACCACTTGAGTGTTGGTACCACAGAAAGACAATAGTCAAGTCAAGTCGAGTGGCTTTATTGTCATTTCAGCCATATACAGCTAGTTAGTACATGGTGAAACGAAAGAACGTTCCTCCAGGACCATGGTCAGAACTACAGGAGACTACACATTTCTATATAAAGCACACATGTAAACGTGTGCAAATGGAACAAGATAGTACAATGACTACCAAAACAGGACAATAGGCACAGAAAGAGACACTGCAGCACTACACTACACTCTATATCCAATACTATATTTTATCATTTTCTTATTAAATATGTTTATCTTCATTTGTATTACTCTGGATACTCTTGATTTTACACTCTACTTTTGGGATTGCTCCTCTAATCTTTGAATTTCCCTCTTGGATTAATAAAGTGATCCATCTATCTATCTATACTAGGGCTGCACAATATATCACAATTATCAAAATATCGCAAATGCAAATATCACGATTATGCATATTGCAAGGGCTTGCAATAACTGAATGATTTTAATACTTCAAAAAGTTATGAAAAGTCAAAGTTTCAGGGGTGAAGCAGATAGCAGAGAATGCTTTCTTTTTCCTCAAAAAAACATGTACACACACATTAACATTACATATATATATATATATATATATATATATATATATATATATATATATATATATATATATATATATTACACACTTACAGCATTATCGTACCGCACATCACATTATTTAACAGGTTATCGCATAGCGCATTTTTCTTCAATATCGTGCAGCCCTAATCTATACCTGTGAGTATGAGCTCCGCCCCAAAATCCCTGCATCAACGTGGACCAACATATAAAAATAATATCCATCAAAAAGCAAGACTCTAACCATGGACTTCAAGGGATCATTGCTGGATCATTCAGGAGACACACAAATCCTGCAATACTGACATCAATACTGTAGACATTGTCTGAAATCTGGTACTGACCTTATAGCAGTATCCTACTGGCACGGTAATTCACAGAGGCGAATTTCTGCAAGCTTCCATTGCCAAATTATGAGAAACATCGGACATGCCATGTCCTTGAGCTTTAAAACAATTTTCAACAACTGAAGCAGTTCATAGTATAAAATACATCAGTGGATAAGATCAAAAACTTGACAAATTCGGTCCGAATCCGATACCATGCTTCAAGCCAGTATCTCATTGGTACACTTCATTCCTAACTGAAAACTCTCATTCTGCACTCTCATTCTGCAGCAGTATATACGCAATATATCTGTCCACATCATGAAGCTCTAACACGAAGCCCTTGTTAAATCCCACATTATCCCTCTTTACAGTTCAGGTAATCCTCCAGCTACAACATGGAGAACGATGGAGAAACTAGACTAGATGCTGGACCAGCCTGATGTGTGGGTATTTCAGAAAGCAGGATTTCTACATTAGCTGGGTAACTGAAGTCAGACACCAAATTTGGGGCAGATAATTAAGAAATAAAGCTTTATGAAATACATTCCTGCAATGCACAAGGAACGTGAGGTGTAAATAAGGAATCAGCACTGCGTAGTTGCAGTTAGGACACAAGTCAAACCTGCAAACTCCAAACGGCACAATTTTAAAGTGATCGCAGACGCAACTGTGCAGAAACAATATCATGTGAAGTAAAAGGAGATCCCATGAGAAGTAACTACATGATCTTATTGTGTGTTGTTTTAATCTCAGATAAAAGGGGGGGGGGGAATTTGTTTCATAAAGCAGTGTCAACTGGATTTAAAAAAAAAAAAAAAAAAAAATAGTCTGTGTAGACTGAGCAAAACAGCAAGCTGTTAATAAGGAATCCTCTGACAAATACACTCACACTCCATTTCTGCAATTAACAGTAAAAGCAATATACCAATCATTACATTTCCCACTGATCACTGATCCCAAGCAGTGAACTGAATCCAGGAGACAGGATGTGCAGTAGCTCACTACACCTGGAGTAGATACAGTACCTAATGCTGTGAAGCTGTGTGTGTGTGTGTGTGTGTGTGTGTGTGTGTGTGTGTGTGTGTGTCTTTGGCAACCTTCATTTTGCAGGATTTCCCTTTGAATCCAGGACCACAGCATGGTCTGATTTCTCAAACTACATCAGTAGAGTATTCCTTTAGAGTAAACCTGATATTACTAGCGGATGAAAACCTATAGGAAGGCACAAAGCCATCAGTCCGTGTGGTTAGGGTGGGTCACTCGTGCATCTCTGACTGCGGGCTACAACAACAGCGCTAGCTCTAACGTTAGCTACCCATAAACCGACTCTAGGCCTTTATTTAGGACCGGTTTTAATTCCGCGGAAGGCAGCCGTCCACCAGGGACTAGCGAAAGAGCAAATAAACGACGTTAAACAAAGAAGCAAAAGGATTGCGCGTTTCAAAAACCCCGTATAAAGAGTCTTACCTGCTTATTTTCTGAGCGAAGGCGCGGCGCTCAGCCATTGCCGTGGCCGCTAACTGCTGTGTTCCGATTCCCGACGCGCTCCAGTGGGAGAGGATACAACGGCAGAACGGGATAAAAATCTACCGTACAGTCTCGAAAAGAAGCGCATATGCAGCGCCAAACCTCAAATACGGCTCCAATCCGCAAGCTACCTCCCTACTATCTACAATAGACGTGTAAACATTTTCACAACAGTCTAAACCTATGTCCAAAAGCGTATTAAGCATTAAATACTAATTATTAAGCTGTGTCCAAAAGCGTACTAAGTCAAAATAGTACAGCTCCATAGTGCACTAATGTTCAGTACGGTAAGAGGCACGGGATTGAAACTCTACAGAACATAATAAACTCAGTCTAATAAAAAACATCATTATAACTAGAACCAAACAAAAAGAAAGCAGAATGTCAGGATTAGGTACAATGTTTTTTTCTGCATTTCTTTTATAAAAGGGAACAGAGCAGTGGCAGATGCGCGTGCACTGACTGACTCATATCCTGTGTCCATACAGCAACAATGGAACCGGAAACTAATAGAGCTGTATGAGGTGTGAAGTGCATCCGAGAATAAACCACCTCACTTTCTTTTTATTTCCCATACTTTCCACTTCATGGTTCATAGTGGGTGAGGTAGAAATAAATCACATTCAATTGTAATTGAATTTTAAATTTTTAAGAATTTTTGAATTATTTATCATTATTAAGATTATACATTATAATTTACTTTAATTATTAGTATTACAGCTGTTGCATTTTTTAAATAACTGGTATGTTGTGATGATGCCTGATTCCTTCCACTGAACAAAAACATGCATGTAGGTGACTTGGCTATGCTAAATTGCGCCTAAGTGTGAATGATGCACTGTGACTGACTGGTGTCCCATCCAGAGTAAATCTTCCCGCTTTGCACCCAGTGTTACCAGGATAGGCTCTGGATCCACTGCGACCCCAGTTCAGAGAGGGGTACTGAAGATAAATGACTGATTAGTAGTAATAGTATTGTTGGTATTAAAAATTTAAATATCAGCACAACTTAATCAAAATAATAAATACTGTGTTCAAATGCATCTACTTTGGTGTAAAGTTTGCAAACTTGTCCTGTGAGTGTTTGGATTAAGTTACGAACTTGCCGAGAACATATGTCCTGCAATCATTGAGTCTTATCTAAAAATATAAAAATTTTGCAACAAAGTATATCCATCCCAAGGTTGCACCACATTACCCGTCTCTTGATAACCCACTCTTAGGCCCCCAAGTACTTGGTCCTACTATTCCCCCAGCACCTCTGCTCATTCCTAACACATGTATGTGACAAATTAAGAGCCTTGAACCTTGAACCAGTATACAAAAATGAATACCTTTATTGTTATTTTACAAGTACACCAAGATTCAGTGTGCAGTTCCCCATCAAGCTGTTAATATATAATACATAATATTGAATAAGAAATAAGAGAACTATTCAAAGAATTAGAAATGCCACCTCACAGCTCATTTTAGCCGTACCGGGTTCAATCCTAAGCTCTGTCTGTGTGTTGTGTGTGTATTTCTGTGTATGTTTCCTCCATGTCTGCACGGGTTTCCTCCCAGTTCTCCTTGTTCTCCAACCTCCCACATCCCAAAAACATGCCAGAAGGTAGATTTGCTCAGATAAATTGGCCCAAGGTGTGAATGACTGTGTGTGTGTGTGTGTGTGTGTGTGTGTGTGTGTGTTGGTGCCCTGCCATGGCAATGTTGTCTCACTCAGGGTGTATTCCCACCTCACACCCAGTGTTCCTGGGATAGACTAAAGTGGATAAAGTTGTTACTAAAAGTGAGTGAGTGACATAAATATATGTTACAGTTATAACAATAGTATGCAGAATATTGTGTGCAGCAGGGTAATGTAGTGCAAATTATACAGTACAATATCAGTAGTCTGACATGGTGCCATAGTCAGATTGCCATGCAGTATGTATGTAATCTATTTGTGTGTGTGTGGGAACAGGTGGTCCAGTCTAACTGTGTGATTGTCCTAAGGTGGTGTTTTGATAGATGATGAGTGTAGGCGAGGTTGACCTCATGTGTGCTGGATACCTGGTATAAACCCCAGGATAGACCATATTATTATTCGAAACATTTTACCTAATAGTTAACAGACAGAATTTTCCAATGCATATAGCAGTACGGCTAAAATGCAATGAATTCATACACTCATATTACAAAAGAAAATTCCTTAGAAAGAAATTTGGCTCAAACGCGCCACCCAGTGGCACCAACATGAAGCGCGTCAAACTCAAAGTCTCGCGAGATTTCACAGGACGCCGAGGTCATTTCCTCAAAATGTAAACAAAAGTGATATGCAGGCGATGTGAATAGATAAATATCTCAAAGCATGTGAACAGGTACAGTTAGTTATGATACAGTAAATAGGGCATACATTATTAGTAAAGATGTCTATATATTCTTAACATTTAGTTGCTGCTGGAGTGATTTTCGGAAGTGTTTTAACAGCTAGCTTACGGGCTAAACAGTTACCTAGCTAGCAAGCAAAACCTAAATGAGACAAATAGTTTTTAAACATAATTTTGTTAACAATGGCTAAATTTTGGCTTTTTCCGTGGATATGGATACATTTTAATTTCATATTTGGTCTGCGTGCATTAGTCAAGTTTAAAGACGACTTTATGTACAATTGTAGGCACCTGACTTTCTTTCTTTCTTTCTTTCTATCTATCGTACAGGCATTTGGCCGTGTGTGCGGTGATGGGTTCCGATCTGTGCCTGATGAAATGGAGATTAAAGGGAACGACGAGGTGGAGAAAATAAAGTCTAAGTTCATGTCAGCATGGAACAATGTCAAATACAGTAAGTAACCCTACCCCTAGGTAGTGGCTGTGTCCCAAATCAAACCCTACTCCTTACTCAAGTACTCCCTATGAACTGAAGTGTGAATTATGGCCTTTTTATCCAATCACTGGCTTTTACCAAATGAACTCACCTGTATGTTCTGACCAGAGCTTAAATCGCTTTAATCAAATAATATAATGTCATATATACATTATGATGACATTCAGATTAATCAGAAGGTGCTTTTTCTTTCATTTTCTATAACAGCAGCTCTGACAGCAGTTCCAGATACAAGACAAGTACAGGCTTATATTAATGCGCTTGTTCAAATACGTTATCGTTTCTAGTAACAGCGTACGCAGGGACTTGTTTGGCTGATGCTCCACATAAAGAGATTTTAAATAAATTAATAAATAAATAAATAAGATGTTTATTTGTTGATATGCTTACTGTGCAGAGACATTTTTTAGAAGGAGTCTCCAGTGTCAGAGGTAAAGCTGTTCCTTTAATGTTCAGCACAGAGGGCTTTGCATTTTCCAGTTTCTCAGTAACATGACATTTTGTTGTCTTAGTAACTTCCAGAAAGACTAATGAAATGAGTTAACGTGTTTCGTGGACATTCCACAATGTTAAATGTAACTAGAAATGGATAAAAAGGATGATACTCTTTAATAAATAAAAATAGCAATTGTTTGCACGTTGCTGTGGTATAAGAGGAATAAAACACTTGCACCAAACCATCGTTGGTTATTTTCCTATAACAGCACATCCCAAAGTGTTTTATTCCTTACATCATTTCATATATATATTGAATATGATTTTTTTGATTATAGGTTGGATGCTGAAAACAAAGACTTCCTTTAGTCGCAATTCTGCAGTCTTCCTGCTGGGGAAATGTTATCACTTCAAGGAAGATGGTAACAGAAATGACACACACACACACACACACACACACCAACTTACTGGACAGTTATTTAAGATGATTAGTACATTTTTTTATTCTGAGTTCCTGTTACTTTTTCACAGATGACGACAGTCCTACAGAAAGCTGCAGCACAGACTTATTTGACAATAATGCTGTCATGGGCAATGTGGACGGATTTCGGAGGGATTTTGCTTCCCGGATCTGGCTCACTTATCGGGATGATTTCGCCACGCTGCCGGAATCAACCATCACCACAGACTGTGGTTGGGGCTGCACTCTCAGAGCCGGGCAGATGATGCTGTCCCAGGCACTTTCACTGCATTTTTTGGGTAGAGGTCAGTTCCAGGTCTTGATCATGTGTCTCACTGTCTCTTGTTGATTGGTGATTTCTAAAATTTGGACCTGTCTATGTGGCACATTTAATATCAGAACAAGCTTTACAGTCAAGCTGATTGACGTGAAAGAGATGAACAGTTTGACCAGATGAACAGTACTTGCTTTAAGATTTTCTCAGGGATTATTTTTTCCTCTGTGCTTTAAATATTTACTACAAGTCATAATGGTATTTCTTCTTCTAAAGGTAAGATGACTGAAGTACTCAAAACAATATTTTGTAGATTGAAGTAACCAAACATTTAATTACTTCACTGTTAAAACTGTAAGTAATACATGAAGATTTTAAAATACACCAAGACATTGTTAAACTTAAATATTAACTACTAATCATTGATTTACAGTGTCATGTCATGTGATGTCATGAGGGCTTAGACCCCAAGAGCTGGGAAAAAAACTTTTCCATTCTACAGACCCCAAGATAACACACAGTTACTTATAGAATTATTAGAACCACATGGAAACTAGTTGGTTAATAATTTGTGTGATGTTCACTGAGACAGGCCAGATTTAAACAAAGATATGAGTGCTACATAAGATTCCTAAGCAGTGGTCTGTTTTATACAGTAGTAGGGCTGTTGTTCAGCATTCACTTTGACCCCTAAGTCACCTGACATTCATTCTTGCGTTCACTTTCAGTAAGATGGTTAGCATTGCGGTTGATCCGGAGCCTGTCCCGGGAACACTGGGTGCCAGGCTGGGATACAACCTGAATGGGATGCCAGTCCATCTCAGGACACTCTGCACACTCATTCACACACTCATTCACACCTTGGGGTAGTTTAGAAGTGGCAGTCCACCTACCGCCATGTTTTTTGGGAGGTGGAGGAAACTGGAGAACCTGGAAGAAACCCATGCAGACCCACGGAGAACATGAGAAACTGTAACTGTGAAACAGTAGCATGAGTTCAGGATCAAACTGGGGACCCTGGAACTGTGAGGCCGCATCATTAGCGTCCCATCTTTGCCCAGTGTTCCCAATATAGCCAAATGATAAGCGGAGTCCCCTATGACTGACCATAGCTATAATTAATAAGCTGAACATCTGATCTGATTCTATTTTATGGCCTCCATTCAGAAAACAACATTTAAGAAGAAGTTGGTGGTAATGACTAATTTGAAATATGTCATGTGAAGTATCTGAAGGGACATAAATCGTATTTATTAATCAATTACATGATGTCATTATGTTAATGTTTCAGAATCAGATCCTTTATGACCCTCGCCAGTCTTAGCCCCACCACTTAGGAGCCCACCCTGTTTGTAAGGATAAAATGCAGTAAAAGTGAAATACTGGCCACAGTGAATCATATAATTGGACTATTCTTTAAGTAGTAGCCCTTCTCATTAAAAGTCGGATTTAAATATGGCTGTGTGATTTATAGGAACTTTATATGAGGACTTATGAAAGACTTTTCTATCGCTCCTTATTGCGCGGTATGGACATTTTTGGTTATTTTAATTAGCTAGAAATAATTTCTGAAGTTAACTCACCACCCAAAATATTTAGAAAAATAAGAATCATAAATAAATCTTAATAGTTAATCAATATGTTTTTGGCGAGTTAACTTTTTTTTTTTTTTTTTGGTGCACTCAGACTGGACCTGGCCTGATGCACTGACCTTGGAGCCTCTGGACACTGAGACATGGACGAGCAGCGCAGCACGAAAGCTGGTCGCCTCATTAGAAGCTTCATTCCAGGGAGACAGGCCGAGAGTCCCAGAGCCTGTATGCCAACCCCAGTGTGGGGCAGAAGAGGCCGACGCCCACCTGAAAGAGGTGTACCACCGCACTATTGTGTCCTGGTTTGGAGACACTCTCTCTGCCCAGCTCGGGGTCCACAGGCTGGTCCATCTGGGTATGACCTCAGGGAAAAGAGCAGGAGATTGGTATGGCCCTGGAATAGTGGCACACATTCTCAGGTTGGTATGACTGCTCTTGTAGTGTAGTATCAAGTATCAGTAATTGTAGTGTATGCAGTAAATATCCTGTAGTGTCTTGGCTCAAAATGTGGATTTTGTTTGACATGTGGAGCCACAGATGCTTTTATTAAAAAAAAAAAAAAATCTTCCACTGGGTTCACTGTAATTCTGTTTAAAAATATTGAGAGAACTCATAATTAGTAAATTCCCATCTGGGATTGATTGATTGATTGATTGACTTACTTACTTACTTACTTACTTACTTACTTACTTACTTACTTACTTATTTATTTATTTATTTATTTATTTATTTATTTTTTAAGGAAAGCTGTGGAAGAGGCTACAGATCCAAAACTGCGAGGCGTGACTGTTTATGTGGCACAAGACTGCACAGGTATGCCATTTAAGTCAAGTATATGTGCCTTAATAGAATCATTTCCTCAAAATATATCTTACTGATAAGTAAAGAATAAAACACACAGACAATGCTGTATATTCCTATTCCTCAAAATATATCTTACTGATAAGTATATATCTTACTGATAAGTAAAGAATAAAACACACAGACACTGCTGTTAGCTGTGCTAAAAGCAGCCATCCAGTGATCTTGGCGAAATCTCTATGTTACTGATTAACTGCAGTGTACAGCGCTGATGTTATTGAGAGTCACTCAGCGCGGGTGGACACACACAGGGCCCCTGAAGGAGCGGTCACTGACAACAGAGCCGTCATCATTCTCATCCCTGTCAGACTGGGGGGAGAGAAGATTAACCCTGAATACTTCAACTTTGTCAAGGTGAGACTGGTTAACATCTTGGAGAAGTCACACTTGACATTGATGTAACAGAGTTTATATATAATTCATGACATTTTCATAAATGGTAATGATTTTTTAGGTCAGGAATCCCTGTTTACTCTAATGACACATCTGAAGTAAACAAGAACTTGTGATCTGAGGTAAAAAAAAAAAAAAGGGAGAGAAAACTGTGCTTGACGTCACTCTGCGCTTTTCAGAAGAATTAAACATTTTTCAACATTGGAAGCTGTGCTTTGACACAACAGCTCGTATTTGCAGGGATTCAATAATAATAATAAATTTTGTTTATAATGCTCAAATACCTGAAATCAAATTCACATAGTAACCATAAATGTTAAAGTGCACACTATGAGCTTAGTTCAAAAGTATTTTATTTAGAAATCCTAACACACTTTTTGAATTCAAATTCAGTAACTGCTTTATCCTGGTCAGGATCTTGGTAGATCAAGAGACTGTCCCTGGAACACTGGGAGTGAGGCTGGAATACACCCTGGATGGGACACCAGTCCATCACAGGGCACCATGCACACACACACACATTCACAGGGGCAATTTAGCATTGGCAGTCCACCTACTGTATGTGGAGGTGGGAGGAAATCAGAGAACCCACAGGAATCCCACACGAACACAGGGAGAACATGTGAAACTCCACACAGGCAGTAACCCAAGCTCAGGATCAAACCCTAGACTCCAGAGCTGTGAGGCGGCAACACAACCTGCTGTGCCACCGTACCACACACTCACATATTTCACTATGATTAATATAACATTATATTTACTACAGAAGCTATCTAAAAGAAAATTCAGCAGCTGCTGAATGTCTTCCGTGGTTCCATACTCTGCAGCTTTTTAGCTTTTAGGCTTATCTTCTGTATATGAAATGCATGCTGTAATAGATGAATTAACAGACTTGGCCAGTCCAGAATTTTCCCCGGTCTATAACTGCAGGTAGAGATTGTCTTGTTATCTCATATCCAAGCACCAAAACCACATTTCCATTTGGCCAGTGGGCCTCATTTATCGTTCATTTGGTAAAGTAGTGTATAATTGTTTTCACAGGCCAAACAAACTAAACATTCGTGCCAGATTTACAAATGTTTGTATTCCTGTGCATTTGTTGAATGCCAATCACCTGTAAATGACCAAGTATGTTCACAGCACAGCTGATTTACATTTAGTTACAAAACTCCATAAAAAATAAAGCTGAGAGAGAGCTGAAAACAACAAAATGACAACTGAACGGTGACAGAACTCCGTGTCTGTGTTAAGTCAGCTATCACCCTAATTGAATGGCTTGTCTTATTTGTTTTAATTCATGGATTTGTTTTGGGTCTTTTTTTTTCAAGTAATTAATATGAAAAAAACTGAGTTTTAACAAAATTCGGATTAAATTTGTGTTTGCAGTTAAAATAAATGAATGATTTAAACTTGACAGCATAATCTGTATATAAAATTGCCAATTCATCTCCAATTATACGGTTTGATGCCGATCAATAGAGGCTCACATTAGTGAGTTTCCTAATACATAAATTGACACAAACTCAGGACCTCTCACTGGATACGAACTCTTTCCTGAATTAACTGTATTTTATCTGAATAAATGCTTTCTTGTGTAAATGCTCCTGCAAACAACTTACAAATAAATTAGTTTCATATCCAGCTTGATAACTGTAACCCAGTGATTGTACAGGAAATAAATATGCTCAAAGCCTTACACTCCACTGTCAGAGTTCATTTGAAGCTCTGTATCTGGGAGTGTGGGTGAGTGGATGGTGTAAATGCTCCAGTTTCTACTGCTTTTTTTAATGCAAATACAAATATCTATTTTTTAATAAAGCCTGTCCTTGAGATAATAATGTTTAAAGTGATTAAAATAATTTCTTTCCCCAGGCCATCCTGAGCTTGGAATATTGTATCGGGATCATTGGAGGGAAACCCAAACAGGCCTACTACTTCGTTGGATTTCAAGGTGAGTCTCTTAATCTGAGCTCATTTTTGCATAATTTGCAATATAGAAGTTAAAGCATTCTGCAGAGAAATGAACCTCATAGCTGAAGCAGAGCTTATTTTATGATGGATGGTGCTCCATCCATCATGTATGAACATCTGTGCCACCCAAAGTAGCCATTCTTCATCACCCTGATCTGCGAGTAGGAACCTTCAGTTGTACATGCTAGCAGTCAATATTTACCCATTTACATTTTAGCAATTTACAACCCGCCTGGTGACAAGCGATGCGTTCTCCCTGCCAGGTCCGACCTGCCACGTGCATCTATCATATGCAAATGATGCAATATAATTGGATGTTTGTGAAAGTAATTTTCCTGCACCAAAAAAAATTAAATGACAATCCTCTTCACTGTGTAACGGATGCGCTTGTGCAACTAGATTGGAATAAAAAAAAAAAAGAGTTTAATCCATTCCAGTTTGTGAAGGACTAAGCGGGAAGAAAAAAAATCCATGCTGGGGTTCATTTGTTAGGAGCCTAAGACAATCTGTGCATGACTTTGAGCTGCTCTGCATAGAAATTGAGGAAGGATATGCATTATTATAACCGTGGTGTTTTTTTTTGAATAACTTGTCTTTTGTTTTGTCCTTGCAGATGACAGCATGATTTACATGGACCCTCATTACTGTCAGTCTTTTGTGGATGTCAGCACAAGCAATTTTCCTCTGCAGGTAATGTGGAATTGCAAAAAAGCTGACCGCTGCCTAGTGATGTGAATTTAATAGTTTCTGTTAGTACTTAAGGGTATGAATTTTAAAGAAGCCCTCTGCACTCAATTACCGAACACATGAGAGTCGATTTACACCTCTATCTGACATCTAGGACATGTCTCGTGCAAAAGGCAAGCAGAATTTAAAATATGTTCTGTTAGATATATCAGCTCTTACATACCCTGCTAGTGTGTTAGACTCTTTTTGCAGGCACGATAAAGTGTTTTTACATTTTTGTATACGGTAAAAATGCAGCATGACAGCCTGAAATACCGAGCCATTCCTTTGGCCTGTCTGTCACAGCTGTTCAAACTAGAAAGTTAGAAAAAAACATTTTTGAAAACACATTTCACTTGGCCAAGTTGAGGCTTTTATTTGTTCTGTCTGGTTCGCATGGACGTGTGAGGATTTTATTTTGCGAACATTGTAGCAGATACTTACAGGAAGACCTGTAGTGTAGTGGATGTTATTCTCCTATAGCACAAGATCACATTTAGACAGTATTATAATGTAATTCTTAAGTACATTTCATTACCTTGTTTTTTTTTTTTTTTCTTCCAGTCATATCATTGTCCATCACCAAAGAAGATGCCTTTCATTAAAATGGACCCAAGCTGCACTATTGGGTTCTACTCCAAAAGTGTTCAAGATTATGAAAAAATTAGCACTGAGTTGTCAAAGGTGAGTGAAACTGTCTGGCAAAGTGTAAAAAGTGTATTATACTCGGGTTTAAAAGCAGCCCAGACAGTGTGTTAAAGTAAAATGGACTCAGCCACATCTGATATTTGATAATTATAGAAAAATTATTCTTATCTGAGACTTTCTGTGAAAGACTGCAGTCAGATGCATAGGTTTACATCCCCTTATGATAAAACTAATGAAGACAAAGTCATTTATAGCAACAAAACATTTAGTGTGTTGGGTTGCACATTTACATTGCATTATCACAAGTATCTCAACTACTTTATGTAAAGGTTTTAATAAAAATATATCGATAAAACGTTTGAATGCGCCAAATATTCTTTATACTACAGTGCTGTTGATTTCTGATTGGCCAGAAGGTGATTAATTTTCTTTTCATTTCTGACTTACACAGGGACTTGTATGATGGACACTCCAAATAAAAGGATTTAAAAAAAAAAAATCTAATTGTTCATATGGTGACGTTGTAACATTCAAAGGTGCAATTGGACCTTGACATTTTCCAACATAGGAAAGTCTTCAGGAGCGAGGGCCTTGCAGTTTCTCAGTAATAATAACAAGCTACATTTTTTTGTCTTAATAACTTCGAGCAAAAGAAAGAGAGGTTGGTGAGGAAACGACTGTTTATAGCTGTTAACTATAAATGGATAAAACTCATGATGTGTCCTTTAATAGATAAAATTGTTATTGTTGGCAAATTATTGTGTTATAAGGAGAATAAAGCATTTTCTAGGAAAATAATCAACTTCAGCCTCACAGCACTGCGTCGATGATTGTTTTCCTATAACAACATGCCCCGTCAGGTTTTATTCCTTACATAACTTGTAAGCCAATTGTTTGCTTTTATAACAGCCTCCAAACTCCTTTGGATCCTCTCAGCAGTAAAAATCAAAAAGTAATATTATAATATTTGTAATAATTCTGCTTTCTTTAAATTAGGGTTTGAGTCTATGAGGATCATTGTTTTTGAGCTTTAAGAAAATGTTCAGCTTTGGATTGTTGTCTTGTTACAGGATATATTACATGGAGAAATTTTAAATTTAGTTAAATCAGTTTAAAAAGATCTGCTGTATGTACCTGAGATTATTCAAGTAGAAATTACTGCAGTATGTGTGTGGAGTCAGTCAGCAGGTGGCAGCATTTAGCTGTGTAAGACATGCCTTAGGTCTACAACAGTACAGAGAACTTCACTTTTGCACATTTTAACCTCGCTTTTGCACATTTTAGTGTTCTCCTCTGACACACCTGTCTCAAATTTGCCATTGTCTACATTTAAAAAGAAAAAATGTTTAAATCTGGAGTATCTTGAGGACTTTTTACTCATTATAAATCTGCTTCTGTGATTACACGAGCTAGGTGCTGCAGCCGTCATCGAAAGAGAAGTACCCGGCATTTACCTTTATGAGAGGACACGGGAAAGATTACGAACTGTCTATTCCTGTGGAGAAAAGAGAGTGGCCCTTCATCAAAGACACACGCAATCCCGGGGCCACCGCAGGGGACTTTGTGCTGCTGTAAATGAGGGCTTGGATTTCCTGAGTGTTGTTATATGTGTGATCTTTCTGCATTATGCTGGTTTTAATGGTTCCATCATACCAAGCGTGTACAGAGAAGCAGTCCTGCTTCCGGGGTTTGTCTATTTGAAGAGCAGAAAGCAAAACCATCCATCAACAACTCTCTATATCCAGCACCTCAACTTAACACTGTAAACAAACTCAATATATCTCTCACACATTTCTGGTCAGAGGATTTTTTTAGGGTGTTATGTATATATGTTGCCATTCATCCAGCACTCACTGTAATACATTGAATTTCTTATTCAAAAATGGTACAGTCTATGGTATGTTACTTCATACTTTGTCTCATAGTTATTAAACAATTAACTCGATACTTTTTATCTAGAAGAGAAGACCCACACTCCAGGTTAAGCTGAGAGATGCAACACTGTGCTAAAACTGGACAGAAAACTGAGCTTATAAACTCTACATGGCCTTCAAAAACATGCTAGTGCCTCCTGGAAGCATGAAGTTTAGAAGGCTAATTCAAAAGCCTGCAGCCTCTGAGTGCTTCTGAAATGTCTTGTACACACTGAGATATTGAAAATGTAGCATTCTTACTCACACACACACACACAAGGTGTTTCTGGCTTTTTTTTTTCCTGATTTAAATGGTCTCAGCATTTATGACTGGATAACAGTGCTGCTAAAAATCGTGATGGTGTTCAGAAGTAAGCCTACTCCTGATCCGTACCATTGAAGAAAGACTAAATAATATTGAGAAAGTGATTTTTTTGTTGTTGTTGCTTAAAGCCATTTGAATTAATCTGCAGTATAAAGTTGTCATGTCCATTTCAAAAAGGTGTTCTGCATAAGAAGTAAAATTGTTAAGTTGTCTATCTTGTTGTTGTATTTTGGTAAAGGAGAATGGTGTAAGCCAAAGTGTTTCATACTACACAAAGCTGTAACTCTTTTTTTGTTGTTCATGTAACCAGGTTGTGTAAAGAGATTTGTTGAATGAAGGCTGAAGAACATGAAACACATGCTTGTTTTCCCAAAATCAATTTGCACAATGGTCATTAATAGTAATTTACAGTAATTTACAATAAAGCTGAAAAGACTGACTATATTATGTATATTTTGTCATTCATTCGTTCATTCATTCATTTTAAGCAACTACTTTATCCATGTCAGGGTCACCAGAGCCTATTCCAGGAACTCTGTGCAGGAGGCAGGAAGATACCCTGGACGGGAATCCAGTTAATCACAGCCATTTTCCCACAGTTCCTTAAAAATGGCTCTTGGAGTGGTTTTCATGTGTTCTCATTTTCAGGGGTGGAAAACACTTGAGTAATTGAACTTCGTTACTATAATTGAGTGGTATTTTGGTCTATTTATACTTTACTTCAGTGTTATTGAAATTGAATACTTACTTACGTACTCTTAATGATATTTCCAAAAAAAAAAAAAAATCTCTATACATCTATAACTCTCTCATTCAGCTAATGACTGTTTGCTACAATATGAACTGAATGGGCTCAGTTTAGCATCCAATCAGGTTCATCAATATAGAAAAAACTATCAAGAATCATCAATTTTTCATCTGTGGTGACCTCATGCTACACAATGTAGGATTAATGTTGATTATGGACATGCCACTGGACAGCAGTGTTGAACTTGATGAGTGCTCCTGGCCCTACCTCAATAAAATGTTTCAATATGCTGAATTTAGCAAAGACCTGTATAAAATGAGGTGTCTTCGTTGCCTCCCTAGAAGGCATGAAGTCCATCTAATTTGAAAAAGCATGTTGATGCAAGTTTTGCTAATTTGCCAACACTAACTGGCTATTTTTTACCTAAGTTAGCCTGTTTTCTTTGCTAACACCAGGTTAGACTAGCATCGATTCCAGTAGCTAAAGTAAATGGCTAGTCAGCAAGTCAGATTCTTGCTAATAGTAAATACTGTATTTTTTTTACATGATATTTTACTTCTGATTAATTCATTAGCAAACTACATAGTGTTAGTCACCAGCAAACTTAGAGATTCACCGATGTTTTCAGGCAAAATAGCGTAGTTGCTTTAAAATTAAAATCATCTTCTAACAGTTTTAAGTTACTTTTTACATAAAAACATGACCTTTTTCAACTTTTTCATACTTAAGTACATTTAAAAGTCACTTTTTTACTTTCACTTGAGTAATTTTTTTATGTCCACTTTAATTAATACGATTTTGACACATGTATATTTTTATATTGCATATATCTATACTTTCACGTAAGCATAATTTCTCAGTTATACTCATGTGCTCAGTATAATGTTTACCATTATTTTCCCATAACCATGCAAGATGAATGTTAGCTGTACATTTTAAACCCCCACTCACACTCCTGTAGGCCAAATGGGAAAAACAGGACCTCAGAAGAGACAACTGCTTATTGTACACTCTTCAGAGGAAAAGAAAATGTACGTGTACTGGACTCAGTGTTGCCATGGTTAATTCTTCTGTTTCTGTTCTGTTTGAGAAATGCTTGTGCTGTTTCCTTGTTAAATCCAAATTCTTGTATTAAAAAGGCCATGGCCTTCAACGATGGGCTCTGTTTTGGGGAACAGTCTGCCCTTTCGAGGGTCACAGCAGAAGAATCGGCCATTTGTGTTGCTCGTGGCATGTCGTGAAGACAGACCCGATGGAGTACAATGAGCCCATCGAACTGCTGCGTTTTTCAGCATTTGTGTCTGTGATCAGTAAATTGACTCTGGGCTGTTTTTAGGAAACCGAGCACAGAGGAAGAGGAAAAGGAGTGCTAGGATAGAAGAATGCAGCGAGATGCCGAGATGCCATTTTGTGAGTGTTACATGAAAGGGCGTTTGTGCTCTGGGGCATCATGGCTTTGAGGGGTCTCTGTTCTGCTTGTATTTATGATGCTGTCTGTATGAATATTTGATTAATGAGTCATGATTTCCAGGGAGCGAATGCTGTATCTGAGCAGAACACCAAGCCTCAGAGCTGGGTTTTAACAAAGCTGCCAATAGAGGCATTGATTCCTGCAGATTCCTGAACATAGTTTTTGACATGAAAGAAGCAAGAAACACATTTCTGCTTGCAAATTATACTGAATAAAGTTTCTCTCATTGGTGGGTCTTGAAAAAAAAGGATGCAACATCAATCTAGCTTGAATGTAAGCTATAGAGGAGCATGACCAAGCTTGCAAACTGATGACATACTAAGACGATTTCATTGTTTTTGCTGTCTTGGTAGAGTTGCATTAAAGGTTAGCTAAGGAATTCAGAATTTGGACACATTGATCATTTAAGTGAAATGAATTAAAGATTACCCGATCATCTGTTTATGGCTGATTAAATGTTTGGGGTGCCTTTTGTGTCCCACTGATATTACATTACTGTATGTATGAAAATCAAGGTAAAAGACATTTTAAGCACAGATAAAGTGCTTTACCTTTTACTTTTTTTTTACATAAATGTGTGAATCTATTTGACATCCCATGCTTACAACATTCTTTTCCATGAATTATAGGTTATGAAAAATGTACATTTTAGTATCACAACATTCTCTCAAGCCTGTTACCTGAACGCATTCACCCGCATGTTCCACAAGTTCAACAAGAAATTGTATCATCCAAATTTCTTGAAGATCACAGGAAGAAGAAAAATAGGTTCTCTCATTCTTTTCTCTTTATTTTCAATTGTGATATTGTGATTCTATGTAATTCTATGCTGACAATTCAAACCCTGTTACCTGTTATGCATTTAAGAGCAAAATGCAGTTAATGTCAGCCAAGAAATCTTGTAAAATGAAATCTTGTTGACTGAACTGAGTTAACAAGTAAATTTCTTAGATTCACTGTTGAAAAAGTATGTTAAAAATTATGTTTAATTTTTAAGCGTAACAAGGGCTAAATGGCAAAATCATGGACTCACCCTTATATTTGCCTCATTATGCTTTTTTAAAGCCTTTATTTCATAATATTATCATGCTAACGTCCGGATCTGACTTGATCTGTTTTTTAAAGACCAGAACAAGACCTGAAATACTTCTTTACAGAATTGAAAAACGAGTTCTGTGTACAGTATGTCCTAATTGAAATCCACTACTCTGGGTGCATCTTTTCTTCACCTCAGTAAAACACTAATTCAGGCCGTTGAAGGTGTTTGCCCCAGTGGAGCTGAGACCAGTGCATTTATTATGCAGTGTCTCTTAATTAGTGCTGGCCATCTTGTGCTTAACGCTGCCCTGCTGAGGCCCTTACAGAGCGGAGAGACAGAGAAATCCACTCATGATGGATGATCCAGGACGTATCCATCGGAATTAAATTTGGACTGCTCTAGATTACTAGCGATGGTCTTTGTCAGTGTCAAAGCACTCTGACTATATGCTAAAGTCTGCCATTTAGCATGTAGATTTGGTTCCTCTTTTTAGTGGAGTCTAGCTGATCCTTTAACTTCACATGTTCATAATTGCATTTTTATTACTTTAATGTGTACTAAGTGGTCAAATTGTAAAAAACAAAACAAAAAACATTTGGGAGGATGGTGCATTCATACAGTTTAGGTGTTGGGGGTTTGTGTATTTATGTTTTACCTCAGGAACAAAAGCCTAGTTAGCCTAGTTAGCAAGGTTTTTTTTTTTATCCAAATATCATGCATTCTTTCATCTTTATGCATTGAAATGAATCTGAAGCCAATCTTGAGAACACTGGGTGTGAGGTGAGAATACACCCTGGATGGTACTCCATTAACTAGTTAGCTACTAATATAACAGCACAAGGACAGTCAAACGATAATTATATGTCTGTTGTAAGACATAAACCCATAGCAGAAGGCAATTTTAAAGGAATGAAGAATGATATTTGTCTTTTTTTTTGTCATCTTTACCTTAAACTGAGCACTAGGTGACCTACAAGTCTGTGTGTATCTTTCACTCCAGGTGCTCTGTAGCGAGATTTATTCTCACTGCTGCCCTATGGAATGCTGGGAATCTTGAAAATGGGTATGTCACTTGAAAGTTTCACTCACACTGAGGAGGATGTAAATACTGAGAGCATGTGTACATGGTGATGTGGTTATAATATAAAGTCGAATGGACATTTTCCTCTGGGTTGTGCCCTAGTTCCTGTTTATACAAAGCTAACAAAGTATTTATTCATCAAGTACATAATGCATTTGATGGAATAGATTGCTGATGCTTTGAACCTTAGCTCAGGTTACTGTGTGAGATTCTTGGGTTTCAAGTTCTTGAGTTTTCTCCTACCTACCTCCTACATCCCAAAAACTTGTCTATGTATTGACTATGCTAAAAAAAAAAGTCCCTAGGTGTGAATGAGTGTGTGAATATGTGTGTGCATGTGCATTCCCACCTCGTGCCCAGTTTTCTCGTGATAGGCTTCATATCCACCGAAGTCCTGAATCGGATATAGTGGTTACTAACGAATTTTAAAAATTTCCACATCACACCAGCATGCAATTAAAAACAGTATTCTTTCCTTTCCTACCAATTCAGCCAAAATCAGCAAAATAGAGCTTCTACGTATCACATTAAGTTTCCGAGTTGTTCCACTTCTTAGCATGTGAGCCATTTCCCTGCTGTGTCTAATCCCACACCCCGAATAGACAGAATTTTTCTTAATACAGTTAGCAAGAAGATAATTGATTAAAATATTCAATAAAAAAGTGAGGAAACTGTGGGGAAAAAACAGTAGATGACTAGAAGCATACCACCTCGTCTGCTGCATGAGCGTGCTTTCATGTTGAAGAACCAGCCACTCCCAGCCATTTCTGACCAGCTGCTCCCACAAACATGAAAATAAAACCACTCCCATGACTTTTTCGATGGATTTCATGGGTTCTGCGGGATGCCAGTCCCGATACACACCTTTAGATCCATGCACAGGTTTTAAACCTCAGTAACTGGAGCTGCACTTTCTGGCAGAAAATATTTTTTCAAGCCCAAAAAAATCTGGTCAGGTTGTCTTGAACACCACTGAGAGAAGAGACAATACTTTCAAAAATCCCCTGAAACAAGCAGGAACTAATGATAGCAGCATTAGACGCTTGGCTGAGAGTCAGCAGGGAAGAGTGGTGATGTCTATGGCTCACAGACTTCAGGCAAGAAATTTGCAGCTAAATGCTAAACAAGACAATTACATTGTCCTACTGGGTATGGTCTCCTAAAACTGTGGAGCTTTTTAAAGAAACAGTTATGGTTCCCATATAGTTCACTCAGTAGAGATGATTTCTTGTGGCCATTCTTTCATTTCATATCCAGTGTGCAGGAATAAAGAGCCAAACAGTCACAATTATTTGTGGACTGCACCCTACTGTACTTTTTTCATGGCACATTTAAGGGTAAATAATCACATGACTAACAAGGAACCTATAAAAACATCATTTCAAAGATGGTTCCATCTCATATTTCTTATATTTCACCTAGTTGTCTGCTCAACAGTTTTGCTTTTGTCCATTCAAAGCTGGACAGAAGGTGCTGGACCTCGAACTAGATCATGATCATTGGACTCCGTATCCATGTCATGGACACAGCTTTAGAAAAAAATGTGCTCTTCAAGGATTCTTTGCTTAAGGGGTTCTATTTGAAGCCCCTCTTCCACATACATGAGCTCACAGATGCCCATGACTTGCTAATTTCGCTGTGACAGGGGAGAGACAGTAATGTCATCCCTCTTACCCAGAGAGCACGGCCAATTTTGCTCCATTGGCTGCCGCCCATGGATGGCTGGAAGGTTGTTTCTTTTTGGGAATATGTTTAGCCAGCACCATAGGACTAGCTACAGTCAGCAGAATACACTATATGGCTAAAAGTGTGTGGACACCTGACCATCACATCTACATGTGGGCCTTCCCTGTCATTACTGTTGTCTTTAAGTTTGAAGCCTACAGTTGTCTAGAACATCATTGTATGCTGCAGCATTAACATTCCCTTTTACTGGAACTAAGAGGCTCAAACATGTTCCAGCATGACAATACCCCGTGCACAAAGCGAGCTCCATGAAGACATGGTTTGCCAAGGCTGGAGTAGAAGAACTCGAGTGTCCTGCACAGAGCGCTTATATCAACCCCACTGAAAACACTTTTGGGATGAACTGGAAGGCCATGTGCACCCCAGACCTCCTCGCCTGACATCAGTGTCTGATATCACTAATGCTCTTATGGCTGATTGAGATCAACTCTCCACAGCCAAGCTCCAAAAATGCCTTCCCAGAAGAGTGGAGGCTGTTATGGCAGCAAATGAGGACCAGCTCAATATTAATCTGTATCAATATCAATCCTTGCTTTGAACCTTAGCTCAGGTTACTGTGTGAGATTCTTGGGTTTCAAGTTCTTGAGTTTTCTCCTACCTACCTTCCAAGTCCCAAAAACTTGTCTATGTATTGACTATGCTAAAAAAAAAAAGTCCCTAGGTGTGAATGAGTGTGTGATTATGTGTGTGCATGTGCATTCCCACCTCGTGCCCAGTTTTCTCGGGATAGGCTTCATATCCACCAAAGCCCTGAATCGGATATAGTGGTTACTAACGAATTTGAAAAATTTCCACATCACACCAGCATGCAATTAAAAACAGTATTCTTTCCTTTCCTACCAATTCAGCCAAAATCAGCAAAATAGAGCTTCCATGTATCACATTAAGTTTCCGAGTTGTTCCACTTCTTAGCATGTGAGCCATTTCCCTGCTGTGTCTAATCCCACACCCGTTCAGTCTTATCACTGTGACAACATGGCGCACCCCGAAGTTAACATTTGGATAACAGATGTGTGTGCCCATTTCTATTTCCTTTCTTAGTGACAGGAAACATCACTGGCGATTTCTGGTGTCTCCCGGGTGATGCTGAGCAAACGGCGGCTTCCTCATTCCATTCTCCTCTCAGGCATGGCTGAGCCCCCTGTCACGTTTTGCTAGCCGAATGCATGGTGAAGAGCTGGGAGCGTGGGCTTGATGGCAGTGGATATTGCCTGCTGTTGGGCCTGTCGAGTCAGCTGTGTGTGCTGCGATGCTGAGATGGAGGCTCAGGGAAGCTGTGTGTGTGTGTGTGTGTGGGTAGAGCATCACGAAAACCTTCCAGACGTGCTGACACTCATTTCAATGTGAGGGGACACTGTGCAGCACATCTGTCTCTGAAATACTCTTACTATCACTCAGTGGTGGCTTACACACATAAAGCTATTGCATTCATGGATAAAGCTAAGCTTTACAGCGAGCTGCAGATTTTATAATGAAACAGACCACAGTAAATCTCCAGCTAATAAACAGGGATTCGTCCATAAGTGCAACAAGAAATTAACAGTGATTGTAAAATCAGCTCACTTGATGTGATAGTCAGCATGTTTTAATACAATGGAAATGTCACTGATATATTATGCATGTGTTTAGATTTTATTATTATTTGGTTTTAAAACCTATTTGAAGTATGGCTGCATAATTTACATGGGAGATGATATGAGAAAGAGTCATAGCCTGAGAAATTCCATGATTTGTGTCCAGGTGATATATAAATACGCATGTAAGACAAAGACAAAAAATACAAAGATGTGTATTTTTCAGATGAATGACTTGAAACATTAATAAAACCTATTTACACCACTTAGAAATCAACACTTCTTGCCTGTCCAAGCACACTGTAACTACATTTTACTTTGAAATATACTTCAAAAATTGTATTATTTTTTGCTTGAAAAACCCTTTTTCACAACTCAGCCATTATAGATTTTTAAAAATCTACATTTTATTGTCTTGTAACATTCACTCAACCCTGTTACCTGAACACATTCACCCCTACGAAATATTTGCCATATTCCACAAGTCACATGATCAAGTAAGTTGCATCATCCAAATTTCCTGAAGATCATAAGAAGAAGAAAAGTACGTTCTCTCATATTTTTTTTTATTTACAGTAATATTGTGATATGAACTGGTGACTTGGAGTACAATCCTGTTACCATAATTACAGATTGAATAAATTAATAAAATAGAATCAATAGAACGCCATTAATATGCTAAAAAAAAACCCTGTCCTGTTGCTCATTTAAGTGCAAAATGAGAGAATGTTGCCTGAAATATGTTAACACATTTCTGAATGGTTAAATGCATGATTTCTTAGCCTTAATGCTGAAAAGTAATAAAAAATAAAGTTCAAAGAGTTCAAAAGTTCCTAATGACCAGATGACCATGAGGAAAATGTTGGACAAATAAACTTGTGTTTTAGTTATTTGGGTAGTTATGATTTTGTGTTTATATTTCTGCATTTTTTTATTCCTGAAAGTCGTCTCTCATTCCAGCTGTATGTACAGAAACTTTTATGTTGCTTTGCTTTGTTGGTTCTCCTTCTGAATGCATTTTGACAGCTAGCTTGCCTGCTTATGCAGGCAGATCACAGGTCTATATTAATGTGCTCGTGCTAATACGTTATTGTTTCTGTAGTTACAACTCACACTGGGACTTTCTGTAGTGGACTCCTCATAAACAGCCTTAAAACAAGACATGTATTTGCTGACATGCAATTATTTAACCTCTAAGGAAGGAGTCTCCAGTGTTAGTGCTTTGTAACTTCAAGAGAGTGGGAAAAAACGAGAGGATGGTGAAGGGAACCATGTAAGTGTAAGCAATAACAGGAATTAACTTGTTCCACAAGATTACAAGTAACTATAAATGGATAAATTGTACAATGTGTCATTCTTTAATGAGTTTTACAAATGTTAGTGTTAGCAAACTGATAAGTTATAAGATGAATAAAACACATCAGCACATGTGGTTATAGGAAATCAACTTCATGGTGGTAAGAGTAACGCCGCTTTGTTTCGGACCATATCATATCACCCCGGGATTGATTATTTTCCTATAACAGCATGCCCCCAAGTGTTTTATTGCTTATATAATGTTTAGTTTCTCTCAGAAAGTGTGCGGTCTGACACTAAGCAAAATACATAAGTTTGTGTACGCAGTGCTCTGTGAATGCAAGACCAATCCAAAACTCATTTCAGTGTTAAATAAAATGGGTGATGGCTGATTATTTCAGCACAGATTTATTTATTTATTTATTTATTTATTTATTTATAATTTTTTTTTTTTTAGCAATTTTAGATTTTTATTCCTGAATGTTTTGCCCACAACCCCAAACCAATTATACTCTTTTTTTTAATATATATATATATATATATATTCAATATATAACCAATTTTATTGTTATCGACAGGAAATAAACAATTTTATAAAAAAACAAATGTATGACTGCCATAATTTTATCCATGTTTTAACTCAGCTGACCAGTCAATCAGGTAGTTCACTGTAATGACTAAACAATAATAACTGTAACAACAGTACCAATTATAGTTGACGATGATCTCCACCAATAATAAAACGTATACTCACATTTACTTCATGGATTGCTGGAGTGCCACTTAACCATGCTATTAATGAATAAATGAGTTCATATACATACTCCATTTAATGAATCTTACACACAAACAACACACGGCTGCTCTCATCATGATAAACATGGGTTTAAAACCTTTATTTGACAGCATTTAATTTTAAAACTAGTTTGAATTATCGGGACAGAGGGGTCATAGCTCATAAAATCACAACTACCTCTATTTAGCTAATTTATTTTTATATACACCAGAGTGTGCTTTTGTTGCAACCGCAACAGTAAATTGGTCATTAAGGAAGACAAAAATGATAGTAAACATAAGTGTATTTATTTATAACAAGACTTAATTGATGTATACATTTAAATTAATTTACCTTTTAACTTTTTACAGTTACCCTTTCAGTCTAAAATCAATAGCCATCCTGAGAAAGATGTTCACTCCAAAGTAATGTGACCAAAATAGCATCCCGACCCAGCCATCAACCCCAAGCACATCAAGTGCAATTTCTCCATTAATGAGCCATTAGTCTATGTGCGGCTTGAAATATAGCTCTTCTTAACACATATACATATATACTAAAAAAAAGCCATTTAAAATGATTCAGTGGGCTGGGTGGGTGCATTAATTTTCTGTACTAAAAATATATTTTTAAGCAGGTCTTCAGCTCTACTTTTTCTTGTGTGCAATGCATAATGGATTCCCATCTAATTCATTACCTCGCCATGGTTTGGTCTTCTTTAAATGAAGTTTTAATAAAGCACGACTCACGTGTCCAAGATCAATTATAAGCCTCTGCCTTTCCTCAGACACAGATACTTGTGCTTGGTTAACTCTAATATCCGTCAGTCATAGTACAGTATCTGAGCAGGCAGTCGAAGGTTCTATCAATCTTACACTCCTGTGTGTGTGTGTGTGTGTGTACTGGCTATTTTTCCACCTGATTGGCGTATAAGGTCGACATTTCTGTGTCAGGTGGACAGGAAGGCCAGCTTTGTTCCTGTTATTTGAAGTGTGTGTCAGCTTTGGAGGATCTCTCTATGCATCGTGAATATGTTAGAAGTCGTGCTGCACGAGATATTAATTTAGTATAGTGGCAGAAAGGGGGTGTGAGTGTGGTGAGGTGGTGCAGCCCGCCTTTACGACGTGACTGTGATTTAATAGCCTGAGGGATAATGTCTGCACTTATGTATTCATCTGAGCAGTAAGTGGCAACGGCCGCAGCTGCACGGCAAAAACACACTGCCTCGCTCAAACCTGGCTGTTTTAATTAAACATAGTTTTGGCAAATTGTGGTGTAATGTGAGCCATGACAGATGGCGGAAACAATTGACATATTTGTACTGTGAAACCATTTGAGATTAGTAAGGAAAAAAACATGACTGGGCGTGTTGTTATAGGAAAAAAATCAATATTGTAGGTGGTACTGATGGTACTGTTACCCCCCTGCTGGTTATTTTTTAGTAACAGCATGTCCCGAATACCACAACAATCTACTAACACTAACAAATTCTTTATTTCATGCTTACATCATGCTTTTTAACCATTTATAGTTACTTTTAATGTTAGCCATGAAAGAAGTTAGTTCCTATTATCACTTATGTTATAACAACGTTCCCTCACCATCCTCTCTTTTTTCTCTCTCTCTTGAATTTTATAAGACAAAAAACACAGCAGGTTGCAGAGGAAGTGGAAAACATACTTCTCTATCCTGGGGGAAAAACTACTAATCATTACAAAGCACTGAAACTGGAGGCTCCTTCCATAAATGTTGCGTAAACGTCTCCTTACAGGAGATTAAACTTCACCGTATAAATGATTGTATGCGTTCATTTATTAAATAACATAGCTGTTACTATAGAAACGATAATATATTAGAACGAGCGTGTTGATATAAACCTGTGATTTGACTTGCTGCCGGAATGATGCTGTTATAGAAAATGAATCGACACCTTCTGACCAATCAGAATCGAGAATTCAACAGCGCTGTGGTATAAGAGTATGTTGAATGCTCTGAACTTCTTATGTACAGAAGCTGTTTGGCCTGCAATAAGAGCAGTGTTACAGAGTGTGTGTATATGTGTGTGTGCGTGTGCAGGTGGTGTAAACGATGCACTTGGTGTTTAGCACTCCATCCACACCACAGAAAGCTTCTTCTCCCTCACCCTCTCCTCTCGCTGCTTCCAGCCATGTACAGATGGGTCTTTGACAGGTCTACAGCTGTTCCCCTAATTGTTCATTAAGTGTTCTATTGATTCCCTGATTCGCCGTACATGTGTCTTTCAGTCTGGCTCTCGTGTGAAGAGGCAGACACACACACCCACACACAAACACACACACTCACGCACATGCAGCCCCTGAGATGACAGAGGCGGCTGAAAGCCGAAAATACGAGCTGCCACTTTCAATCGAGCCAGCTACCCTCTCAGGACCTACCCTGGCCCGCCCGCTCGCTTTTTTATTTGCTAAACTTTTAGCATCAATCAATTAAAGCGGCAGCAAGAAAAAACGTTTAATTCCTTGTTAGGCCAGCCACAGCCTCGGCTCACACCTGGCTTCACACTCAGAGCTTATGGGCACAAAATATCAGCAGGAGCAGTATCAGCTTTTCAGAATAAGAGGAAATGGGTGGTGAAGAGAGAGAGACAGATGAGAGAAAAAAGAGAAATTGAGAGGACTTCTGTTCGGCATCGCCGTTGACTCCGGGCGATTTTTTAACAGTCCATCCACAATTGTGGATTACGACAGTCAAGCAGGTTTCTCCTCGGGCTGATCCAGATTTAATCTCCAGACAGGACAGATCAGAAACATGGACACCCAAGCGGGCTGGGAATAAATCTCCAGCCTAACAAATAGACCATGAAAAAAGTGAAAAGAGTTATTTAAATTCTTGTAAAGGACAGATTTATCCATCTTGCTGCTTTCAAATGCTTTTTTTCCCCCCACGTCAATGCTCCGTGCAGCTCTCTGAGAAACTGCAGACCAAAATTGAGCAGGCCCACATGAAATGCACACTTGAAGGCATGTTTCTCATATATCTAAGACAGACATTTTACATCACGTATCATTATGTCATGGTTCGTCGCAGAAAAAGTAAATGAGAAGGTGTTTGCAAATATGGGCAAGAAAAAAAACTGAAGCATTCTTGTTATCCTTTGACCACAATTTGGCTTCAAGATTGGACGCTGCACCTCAGTGCGTATTAGTGTGTTAGTGTGGTAGTGTGGTAGTGTGTGTGTCTAATGCCACTGAGGGACTGATAATGTTCTCTGTAAAACACAATCACTCTCCCCCGCCTCCTCTTTAGGTAAGTCTCTGGGAGCCCAATCAATACTGCATGGCTCAGTGACTTATCATTGTGTGTGTTGTGTGGAGGTGTGTAACAAACCACATCAGCCTTTGCATTAACGATATAGAGACTGCCAATCCTGTTCAAATGCCTATAAACAAGCATAATGTGACTAATCATTGACTGTTTCTGTGGCATATATAGACCAATTTTAGAGGTCTAACAATATAGACCAAATTATAATAATAATAATAATATAATATAAAAATAATATAATAGTAACATTTTATTTAATGGTAGCTGTAATAGTAATGGTAAAATGTGGTTTCCATATATGTACGTGTAGTCACATTTGGAATTTTCAGCATGAAACAGTACCAAGATAAACCACTAAAAATTACAGTTGCGGAGAATACTAGCACTTTTATTGCTCTGGTTGTTATAACTGTGCTGCGTGTGTTTTTTTCTCTCAAGGCCATGACCCTTATGTTGCTAATGTTAACTCCTATGGCCAAAACTGACCACACAGCAAATGATACGTGGTCATGAACTATTGTTCCTTAGCCTTGCTTACCTTTGCAGTTTTGTGGCAGTACTTACAAGGCCTTTTGATTCTTAACTCTTCCCTTGTTGGATGCATAAAGTATTCGACAAAAAGAAAAGAAGAAAAGAAAAGAACCGGCACATGTTTCAATTCTTACATTCACATTTGTTGTTGTTTTTTTTTATTATGCTTAAATAATCAGCACACTCATTAACTTTCCATGGATATTTGCCAAGAGACTCTCCAGGCATTATTAATAACACTGTATTCGTCATTTTAAGTGCATGATAAGGTAAGCTGTTGTTGGTGATTTTAGACTCCTTGTGTTGCATACCTGCTAAGAAAAAAAATCAATAAGCTATAAATATGCAAAATGAGTTTACCCCTTCAATGTATAGCTGCATGTACATGCAATACTAAATACAGTGTGAGTAAGGAATAAACCATGGCGGGGTGTGCTTTGAATGGAAAATAATCAGCGATAGGGTCATGTGACGCCTTATACCACAACAATTTGCCAACACTAATATTGTTTTTATTTATTAAGGTACGTTGCATGTATTATCCGTTTATAGTTACATTTAATGTTGTGAAGCATCTGCAGAACATGTTCTTGTTATCACTTACATTATAACTGCTATAAACACTCATCCTTCACCAGCCTCCCTTTTTTCTTTCTGTTCGAGTTAATAAGACAAAAAAAATACAGATTGTCATTTTACTGAGAAAGTGCCAAGGCCAGCATCCTGAACATTTTTCCTGTTTTGGAAAACCTAAAGTTACAGCTATCCCTCTGACTGTTATGAAGACTGACTCCAGAGACTCCTTCCATAAGTAGTAAATAAATGTCTCCTAAAAGAAAACTTCAAATACACACATTTTTAATCCGTTTATGTGAAGTGTCCACTATACAAGTCCCTGCGTAAGTTTTTACAATAGAAACAATAATGCATTTTGTGATTTGACTTGCAGTTAGAACTATTATCAGAGCTGCTGTTATAGAAAATTAATCAACACCTACTGAACAACTGAACAATCAGAATTAGAAACTAATGCTGTATTCGAATAAAGGTCCCTTAAATTTCCAACTAGAAAACAAAACAAAGAAAATGCCTAAACTTGGGTTGGTCTCATCAACCCTGAGTTCGGCAAGTGACATCAAATGAACAAGGATGCTTACAGCATGAACAGTAAATAAAGTAGCACCTCTTACCTTTAAATGAGTTATGCTGAATATACTAGTATTTGTTTGAGATCAGTCAAGAATCAATACAGACATAATAGCTTGACTATATAGTTGTTACTCTGTTTTAGGAAGTAAATACTGTATATAAATAGTCACAGTTAGCTGGCTAGCTTCTTGCTAACAAAACACAAACATGGAGGCATCCATGATTTTTTTCTACTTTGTAGCTTGAACACACAGTGGCTGAAAATGTATCCGAGCTCCAACTTTCCACTTCTGAGCTAAGCCAAATGCAGCAATCGTTCAACGTGTTCCTTTTATGCATTCATTGCTATCATCATTAGTGTGTATTATTATTATTAGATACATTAGTGTGTATCTAAATTATATTTATGAGTGATTATTTGTATAACTCATCACATAATCAGACATGAAGATATATAAGATATATAAGACACATATGTTCAATTCAAGGAATAATACAAAAAACACACACAAGTATGAACCTGCACACACAACGTGAGGAGATTCTCCGGTGCTGAGTGCTCGAGCTGATTAGGAATGATCTTAATACTCTGCCTCCTGTTTACTAACACTTCAGCCTCTATGGCTCATCTGTTTCGAGCCGGAATAAAAAGAAGTGGTCAGAGGAGTGTTCAGCTTGTCTTTAACCTTGATGATGTTTCCAGTGAGGCCACATAATGGTTCCCTAATTGCTTTTGCAGAGAGGGGGACGTGTTGACATTTCCTTTTGTGCTGGCAAAAGGCTGTGGCTCCAGCCATTATGCTAATTCAACCATTATATATCCAGAGGTATTTATGGGCCTGACACAAGTGATGTTGCAGGTAAAGGGCTGTGAAATGGTCTGTAAACAGAGGGAATTGATTCCTGGCGTTAGTGTGAGCCGATGCACAGAGAAAGAGCCTGTGTCTCCCCGGTCTCCTGAACGGCCGTCAAATTACCAGTGACAGTTTTAACAGCATATCTCTCCCTGACATCAGAAAACAGCCAAAGTGAAATCCGATTGGGCAACAGTGTGTGGAAAACAAGTTTCAAATTAAATTTCTTAGAATTGCTAAACATCACCCATCTGCATGGATGAGAGATATCATGAACTTGACATATGGTGACATATCAAATTCTCATCTGGTATTGCTTTTGTTTTATTTATTATTTTTAGTCTAATATTTAAAAATTTTGAAATGCAAACTTCTGTTACAACCAGCCAATCATGATTCTGGATGAATAGGTGAGTGACATGGCTGCAGCCAATCAAAATCCTCCCTCTAGTTCAAGACAGTATTCTGGACATAGATATAAGAAAACTAGATTCCACATTCGCTGCTCGTGCTAACTACTCTGATACATCAGCGTCCACGTTAGCAGGAGTGAGAAATGCTCATAAGCCAATGTGAGTCTATGTGGAGATGAAGCTCTAAATATACATGCACTGCTGATCATTTTATTTAGTCTAACCGCTGGAAACTTGGGCAACCCAATGAGATGTAGGCTAATGTATATATATATAATGTGGGACAGAAATTATTATAAACCAACCTGGCAACGAACCTGTTCTGAGCAATTGATATTAATAAACTTAAAGCTACTTTAGCTATATACTACAGCTAACTGTAATAGCCTAATAATACGAAATCCGCTGTAACACAATTGAATAAAATCACAAACTATAACATTATTGTAAAAAAATTTTTATGACAGTATAATCATAATTTGATCTAGTAATATAATGTTAGTTAAAGCTAATGTGACAGATGCCTCAAGCTAGCTTAGTTACATCATGATAAACACAGCCTTACATTAAAACTATAAATCCAGTCATAAAACTATTTATACTATTAAACAATAGCTAAGAACTGAGGATGAGTTAAAGAGAAGCCAAACATATTAAACAGTAATAAACACTAAACTCACACAGTAAACACAACATATACAGTAACACAGATGTTTCTGGTACAGGACCAATAATTTGTAATATTAATCAAATCATTTGAATTTGACCAAAGAATTTGAATTTGATCATTTGATTTGATTTGATTTGTTTTTGATGTTACGTTCTAAATTTCATACAACTTGTCAAATTTACCGAACATTACCTGGGACCTGTGCACACCTAAACAATTGTGGCTGACATTAGCTAGTTAAATGTCTGCATGTTTCATTGATTGATAAACAGTACTTAATTTGTTGAATATAGTTTATTATCCAGATCTTTTTAACATTCTACATTTGTTCTCAGTGTGAATGCACTAGACAGATATACTCAAAAATTAAGTATGAATTTGATACACAGCTTACACGATGGTCATTGCACACAGGAGAAGTATTGCAGAGTTGCTTCATTATTCAAAATTTTCAGCTATCTACTCTTCTTACTAATTATCTTTAATAAACAAAAAAAATTAGAAAGCCAAATTAGCAAATATTTTAGTAATGCTAGCATTATATAGCCAATGTCTTTCAATCTCTATTTTTTCAGAAATAGAAAACAGTTCCAGGACTTTATTAGCTAGGAGATTAGCAGAGTTAGCATCGCTGGTTTAGCTAGCTACCTCATCTATACTATCATTGTTTTAGTTAGCTAACTAAATACAGCACTATCAGTGCTTCTAAATGCTGAATTGTTAGCAGGCTACCAAATCCTTTTCAATCAATTAGAAATATTTAAAAATGGATTGTTTTAAAGTGTTGCAATATAAATGACTTTTTAATGAGTTATAGCAGATGATGTTGTCTTTTTTAAACTGATACTGGTATTTAATCAAAGTATTTCTAAAGTGTAGCTATACCTTAGTGAACTATAGATGTCAATTATACCTCCTTAGACTTGTCAAAAATGCTGATGCCCAGAACTTCTATCTATATCTCTAGTATATCATAACTACTCTTTCACCTGTACCTTATACATTACACACAAATATAACGATAAATATATTGGACTAGATAAGATAAAAATGACATATTAAATTCTTCTCACAATTAATTGGACAGAAGTAATATAGTTGCTTGTTAAAATATTTTTTAAAACACTGAAATTGTGAAGGATGCAATAAATGAGTCTAATATTCTCCTGATTGGAATCCATTCATTAGAAACATATTTTCTAACCAGCTTGTAATAAACCTTATGAATTCCACCTTCATTTAGTTTCCATTCAGTGTGCATGGAGGCATAGCTTACAAGTGCTGATAGGACAATTTAATTGAATCGCTGTTTCCACCAGATCATTGTTAATTCACTCCACAGGTTTTCATGGTTAAAATAAATATTACCTCTGTGTTTTTCAGTTATGCTGAGAGACGATGTTGGATTTAAATTAGTTTTTTTCCCATTTAAGTAACACAATACTCAGTGTTGGTTCATACTGTCAATTTCAAACATGACTAATTCAGTGTTTTTTAGCATCAGCCACTTACGGCAAAATCTAAATAAATGTATCGGTTGGTTTCTCTTAAGCAATGTAGGACACTCAGCTCTACCTTTTTTTTTCCTCTGTAGGACACTTCAATGTTCGCATGTCTTAGCTCTCACTGCAAGTCTTTTGATAATAGAAAATCATTTTTAGCACACTTACGACCTAAACTTAATTAACCCCATAATGATCCTCTCAACCTGGGCAAATGTATTTGTATATGCATATGATGAAATTACAGTATTGACATTCGCCCAATATGTAGATATAAGCCAACTTTCAGTTAGCTATTTATTGAAAATTCTGGCAGCACAGATAAATGAAAAGCAGTGTCTTCTTCCTAACTGTCAAATACACAGAGCCTCCCATGATTACCCAGATCTCGAGGTGCTAAAATAATAAATCTGCTATATTAATCTAGCCAAAGTCCCAGCTTTTTTCCCTCTAAGATAGAATTTTAATAAAAGATAGTGCTGTCATAATCAATCAGCCAGGCCTGTGTCAGCTTTAAAGTGTGGGTCTATTCACACACACACACACACACACACACACACACACACACACAGACACACAGGTAAAGGTGTGGCTGCACATACAGTAGATCACATACATAGTGAAATTACACCTAGCAGACATAAAATCATTGTAATTATTCTACATTTGAAAGTAATACCGAATACATTATGCCAGATACAGAACATTACATTGGATATGCAGCAACACCTCTGTTTTATTTAATACAACCACCAGCTGTTGGTGCTGTAAAAGTGATAATTATGACTGAATTACCTTAACCCCATTACATAGCCATGCTGCTGGTTTGGATGAATTCGCCATTATCTTGAGAGCCTCACTGCTTTTAGCTCTTTGACTGAGGAAGAAGCAGTTGCTGTGAAACTAGAGTGTCAGTCAAACTACCAAGCCTCAGTCTGTGCAGGACCAGTTCCTTCCATCATCAGCCTGTAATGTAAATATGGAAAAAAGAATTCATAATTTGTTTTAATATTTTGATATAGCTCACAATACAGTCAACTGAAGTGTTTATTCAAAAATGCAATGTTTTCTGATTGACAGGATGAGCTAAGTTTGGTTGGTTATGTGGTTACATAGTCTCTCTGCATTTGCAAGGCCTTAATGTAGGGCTCCAGCTGTTAAATACCATATAACTGAAATTATAGGTATATGAAAAAACATGACTTCTATTGTATTATATAAGGAATAAAACACAACGGGGCACGCTGGTATATCAATATAATCAATGATGGGGTGTTGTGATGCAGCTCAGAACAAAGCAGAGTTACTGTTATCAGCCTGAATTTGATTATTTTCCTATTCCACAGGAATTTTTTATTACAATTTTTAGTTTATTAATTGAACATCATGTCTTTCATGTTATCCATTTACAGTTACAGTTACTATTGTGGAACAAATGTCTGCACTTACTGCTTATGTTATAGCAAGTATAAACAGTCGTTCCCTCACCAGCCTGTCTTTTCTCGTTTCTCAGAAGCGATGTTACCAAGAAACCAGAAAGCTGTCTGTCCTGAAGACTTTCCTGTGGTGAAAAACTGTGAAAGCACTGACACTGGAGACTCCTTCCAAAAATGCTAAATAAACATCTCCGCACAGAAAATGTCATCATATCAACAATAACATGCGTTCTTTGTTAAAAAACAGCTTTTTTATTATTATTTTTCCCTTTATTATTTGCCTTTGATGCAGCATCACTGTGTAAGCTGTTACTATACAAATGATAATATATTAAAATGAGCACATTGATATAAACCTGTGATTTAAATTAAAGCTGTCACTATTGTCAGAGCTGCTGTTATAGAAAATTAATCACCTTCTGACCAATGAGATTTGAGAATTCAACAGTGCTGTGGTATAAACTGTTTTACTTTTTTATTTCAGTGGAATCATTTTATGCCATGTCTTTCATTTTGAAATATATTACAGGCATATTTTTATCAGGTGGCTAGTTCTGTCTGTAGCCTCCTAATACAAAACTCAGTGTCAATACTTATAGCCCTATAGATATATACTATACTATAGATATATACCAAATGTTTGTGGACCCCTGACCATCCCACCCATATGTGCTTTTTAACATCCCATTCCAGATTTAGTCGCCCTTTGCTGGCTTTTGCGTGGCTGTAAGGATTTGTGCTCATTCAACCACAAGAGCATTAGTGAGGTCAGGTACTGATGTTGTATGTGAGGAGGTCTGGGGTGCAGTCAGCATTCCAGTTCATTCCAAAGGTGTTCAGTGGGGTTGAGGTCAGGGCTCTGTGCAGGACACTCGAGTTCTTCCACTCCAACTTTGGCAAATCATGTCTTCATGGAGCTTGCTTTGTGCACAGGGGCATTGTTATGTTGGAAAATGTTTGTGCCTTTGAGTTCCAGTGAAGGGAAATTGTAATGCTACAAGATACAAAGACATAATACACAACTATGTGCGCCGGGTGTGGTAAGAGTTTGGGGAAGAACCACATATGGGTGTGATGGTCAGGTGTCCACATACTTTTGGCCATATAGTGTATATGGTCTACCATAACATTCCATAAAACTAAATATTAATGCTATAACTGGTGTAATGTTGGAATGAGAAACAAGGTGTGTCTTCAAACACACAAACACACAAATATTATCTGAATACCTGTTAACCCATATGTGTGCACAGATGTTTATTAGCATGCATTCATTACCCATTCATTCATTAAAATCACTGAAATGTACAAGGCAAAGCCTGTATTTCAAAACAAAACAATAAAAGATATATGGTTTAATGATCAGATACAGAAGCACACTAGCATGAGAGCCTGAGGTCACCGACAGAGGTCACATCAGGTATTACTGCTCACCTTCTCTTTGTCCCCCACATGACTGTCCCAGTCGTGCTGATTATCTATTATCTTGTTATTGGGCGTAAATTTTACAAGCTGTTGAGAGTGCGGCAAAATCAATACCTTTTAAATGATGTTTATGTGTGATTAACTGTTAATATCCTCACAAATTATTTAATATAATAAGGTCATTTGTCTTTCATACAGGCTCGGTACCTGGCAAAGAATAATAGAATAATAAATGAGGACACTAGTAAAGAGGAGATTTTCAGATGCTTCCCCCAGCTAGTTTTATCACCCATATCCTCTTTACAGCCACAAAGCAGCACTATGGTTATTTTATGCAAGTAATAAAATTAGCCTGGGATGGAATTAGCAGACTCGGGGCTCTTTATAGGTCAAGCCGGTGCTTTATGATCCTGCGACTCCCTAGCACTATTGTCAAGAGGCTAGTTAGAGAGGTCTTTAAGCATGATTTAATATGTCCATGCCTCAGAAAATAGTTAAATAGCTAATTAAATGGAGGAGTTAATTTACATATTAATTGACCTTCCAGTAATATTTATATTGATACCTACATGAGAAGCCCTTGTCTTCATTGCCTTTCATCATAGTTAGTTTGAGCAAATATGGTGTAACTTTTTTTGTTTAAACTCAAGTTGCTTTTTATCGTCACTGGAGAGACGGTGCAGATCTCAAAAGTGAACCTCTCATCACAGCTGGCTCGGGCTTGGGTGGCCCTGCTGGCTTTTGTTGGGAAATAATGGGGTAGTGCCATAAACAGCCTTGTGAAGTGGCCTCAAGGGTCTTTTGAGAGGAGAGCCGGGGGAAACGAGGGAGGGTGAGCTAGGACACTTGCAGCAGGAGGGGAGATTGCAGTCGAGTGGGGTTTTTTTGGAACGCCGCCCGTGTCAAAGTGACTCTTAATTATAACACTGATCGCTAATCAGGCTCTGAGGAACAGTCCCCCGAGGCACTGTATTACCCCAACTTGTCAAGAATTAGCATAACATTTTATCTGCACTTACATGCCAAGGTTATCAACTGCCCTCCCAGCTCCCATTTTATGCCGGATCAGTTTGCAAATAACATAAAATCATATGAAGAGCTCCTTTTTGTTACTGACTGGGTGAAAAGATTTAGGCGAAATATAAATTCATGACTAGCACCATGCATGCTAATGTCTTTTAAAATGCTAACAATGTCATGACAGCTTTAAATAATCACAGATCTTTGTTTGATTTTTAATGGGAAAGTCAACCCACTTTTCCTCACACATTGTGCTCTTGGCATCAGTTTATCATACCCTACTTTGAGGAAGGATCATTTGTCAACACTTGTCCTCCTTTTGTATTTCCTATTCTTCTCAAGCAATGAATCCTGAAAAGGATTTGCATGCAGGCCAAACTGGACAATAGAAAGACTAAATGGATCTTTGAAGCGCGTGTAAACTGAAAATGTGGCAACAAATACGTGAGGGTAAGAGGGTCACTACACGGATTTGCTGTTGTGTAATTAGCATCTGCCCCAACAGACGTTATGTGTGCTAAAATGTAACAGTACATGAGCAGATGTTCATTATTAGAATGCTGTGTTTGCTAAAAACAATTCAATTCAATTTTATTTGTATAGTGCTTTTAACAATGGACATTGTCACAAAGCAGCTTTACGGAAACATATAAATTCAGGATCTAACTTTTAAATTTATGAATTTATCCCTAATGAGCAAGCCAGAGGCAACAGTGTCAAGGAAAAACTCCCTGAGACGAATGAGGCAGAAACCTTGAGAGGAACCAGACTCAAAAGGGAACCCATCCTCATCTGGGTGCAATTATAAATAATTTCCTTCTGTAACTGTATACTATATGGTCAAAAAAGTGCAATTGTGTTACCAAGAAAGTTCATTGTAGTTTTCACGTGAAATCTTATAGAGAGTGGACTTTTCCCATCCACACTAATGGCAGTGTCTCATGAGAAGAAGTCGGACTTGCTAGATGGCTGATCTTTATGAAGACTGGAGCCTTGTTCTTGTGCAGCTAAACGTGAAAAGTCGCATGAATATGAATAAATCATGTGAAAAATCACGTGAAAATATATAATTCGTGTGAAAATTCACATGAAAATAAATGAATCATGTAAAACAAAATCACACGTGTAAATGAATCCTGAATGAAAAAATCACACGTGTAAATGAATCCTAAATGAAAAAAACTCATAGCCTATGTATGTGAGTATAAATATATGTTCACAATCATACAAATATGTAAAATAAGATGAAAAAAGATAAATGCTGAAAAACTGAGACATGAAAAAATTGTAAATATTTACTAGCCCTGTTAGCAAAATTGTCTGTGTCTGTACTGAAACTTTTTGCTTGTTTCATTTAGGTAAGGTAATACTGCTTTGGTGGTTGTCCATCTTGACGATGAACACTTTCTAAGTCCATGACTGTGCTTATAATACGCTGTAAGTTGGTAATCATTTCTTGTAACCAATTTTACAAATGCTCATAATGCCTCATAAAACCCTTATAATGTGCTATTCCTCGATCTCTTATAATCATGTTGTAATGCAAGTGTCACTATTGTTCATAATCCCATGCACTGTTCTGCACAAACTTTATAAGTAATAAACATCTATGAATAATTATAAAGCAAATGTCATATCCATTAACATTTAAAATGCCACAGCTGAGTAATTAGCCGTGTCTGGGTGTAAGGGATGGCATACTGTCTCTCTCTTCTGTCAATCAGAGCAACACTAGCAAATCGCTCAGGTATGTGGAAGAGGGTAGATAGCACTTTCCTCTGAGTGTGTTATGCTGCTCTGTGACGTACAATGAGCGGCATTTTGGAAAGATGCAGAGGTTGACTCAGGAAGCACATGTTTTGCCTCTTTGGTTGGTAGCTGGCGTGTGATAGTGGAGTGTTAGTTAGTGGGTGGAAACTGGCAAGACCGAACTGGCGAGAAAATGTTTTTATATTTATTAATAAATATTACAGTTGCTTTATAATTATTCACAGGTCATTACTAGTTGTTCTATACAGCACATGGCATTCTAATGTTTTACAGCGTGATTATAATATGTTATAAAGCAAAATGCTTAACACTTGGATATAAAATTTCACAAGATCATATGTTTTTAACATGTGAAAATGCAGTAAATGAAGTGCAAAAAAAATTCACATGAAAATAAAAGAATCATGAACAAAATCTTATGTGAAAATGAACGAATCACATAAAAGTAATGTAAAAAAAATAAATTTCACATGAGAAAATATAAGCATAATATGTAAAAACTTTGTGAAAATGATTCCCGTGTTAAATAATCACATGTAAATAAATGAATCGTGAAAAATCATATTAAAATAAATGAATCATGTAATAAAATCACATGTGAAAATGAATCCTGTGCAAAAAAAAAAAAAAAATCACATAAAAATAAATTAATCATGTAAAAAAAGTCACATGAAAATAAATGAATTGTGTGAAAAGTTGTATGAATATTCAATTCAATTCAATTTTATTTGTATAGCGCTTTTAACAATGGACATTGTCACAAAGCAGCTTTACAGAAAGATATAAATTCAGGATATAAATTTTAAATTTATGAAATTATCCCTAATAAGGATAAACTCCCTGAGTCGATATGAGGAAGAAACCTTGAGAGAAACTAGACTCAGACGGGATCCCATCCTCATCTGGGTAAATAATTCCCTTCTATAATTGTGTACTGAATGGTCAAAATTTGCAGTTGTGTAACCACGAAAATTCATTAGTTTTCACGTGAATATAAATGAATCATGTGTAACAAATTCACATGTGTAAATGAATCCTGTGTGAAAAAAGATACAGATATAATGGGGCATTATTAGAGTTTATAAGAACGCTTACATTACTCACTTACGAAGCCCAGTTATAATGATTTATGAATATGTGCTTTATAGAAAGTGTAACTCCAGCCACTGGGATTGTGTCCAGGCTTGACAGGTTTGTTATTGCTGTAGTGCAGACTCTTAGAGACAGTGATGCTAACATCGCTTGTATGAGAGTCAGAGGTTCGGGCCAGGGCGGGCTCAGGAAGGGGGGCTTGGGATGCGTCAGCTGCGCAGGAACAATAATCCAGGGTCTGGCCACCTGACCGAGCACCCAGTCTTGTCCGCTGAATAACTCTATAAAATGGACACCTGCCATGGCGGCCACATGTATCACCGGGGGGCCTCGGTGAACGCAGGCCAGGACAATCGGCCAGTAGTCACGGCTAGTTGCCCGCTGATATATCAGATGTGATCTCCCTCCATGCAGGGTTCAGCACCCCAGCCAAATGCTGGAGTTATTTGTTCTTGTCATTAAACTAAACTTTATTGTGACCCTCCGAGGCTGTTATTGCACTGGTAGCACTTCTCCCAGACCGGACTTCATCATTCGCACTGTCTATGAATCTCGCAGGTTTTGCCATTGCACTTCAGTGAGCTATAATTCCTAAGCGCCCTAGCACACTCGGAAGGGGCAGTGAGTGTGTGTGTGTGTGTGTGTGTGTGTGCAAGGGGGAGTTGCATAGGGACTGAACTGATATGACAAGAGCATGGGTTTTTCAATTTGCTCTCGCCCTGATTTGCAATTTAATAAACACTTTCACAGCGTGCACACAGTTGGCCTAGAGTCAGCCATTTTCCCCACTGCATCTCTATGTGCATCTGCTCAAACATTTAGCCTTGACCAAAATATGCACAGGAGGACAGTGATAAATAATGTGCTTAATATTCTATACTGTGTGTTTAATATGCAATATGTTTTTTTAATGCACAGGTGGTTCACTGTAAATTCGTTTTCCATAAACATAGGATTTCAACATTTAAGCACAACTATAAGAACAATGCAAAATTGACATCTTAGCAAGTGAAAATATATTGTCAAATTTATCTAGTAATTCCTACTATAAGATTACCTTATACTGAATATAACATTATAAATGTTGACAGTATAAATATTATTTTTTTACTAATTTAAATCTTTAAATTTCTTAATTCTACTGTCAGATTTTGCTTCTTTCTAAAAAAAATAAATGCATAAAATTAGTAAAATTATCTGCCAATAGAAAAGACCATATTGAACTTGAAATTAGTTTTAAAAAGTCTTTAAATAGGTTTAATAGTCTTATACTTGGTTTATTGTACTTTTAATACTAAGGAAATACTAGATAAATTAGATTATAATCAAGATATTGAGTGTTAATATTTAGAGTTTGTCCTTATATTCGTATAAAACATATAAAATTATATTTTATATGTTTTATACGAATATAAGGACAAACTCTAAATACTATATTCGTATAAAACATATAAATGTTTTATACGAATATAATTCTAGAATCTAAATCCTTATTTTCGTATAAAACATATAAAATGTATAATGTACATTATACATTATATATGTTTTATATGTGGAAAATGTACAACACGAATAGGTTTTTGTGTATTGCAATGCTGTACTTCTGTATCAACTAGTTGGTATAATACTTATTTAAGTAATTTATTCTTTATATTTTGTTAAGCAGTTTATTCTTTATATTCTTTATATTTTGTCTTTGTGGTATTTTCCCAGATGTGTTTCAGTTTTAACACTGTTTGTTCAGATTTGTATTTATATATTATATTATGCATAAGGTGGACACATTAATAACAGGATTATACAGTAGTCACATTAAATACTCAAGCATGAAAGCAGTAATAGCAAAATAAAGTCGAGATGAGAATAAAGGATATTATTATTCTCTAAATTACCAAATCCAAGCATTGGTTTTATTACAAACATCATCAAAATATGGAATACAATGAAAAATGCTCTAGAAATTGAACACACAATAGCACTAACTCTTCTTTTACATTAGTTTTATATGTAAGTGTTATGTATAATATGTACAAGATAAATTGACTTTTTACACTGCAGTAATAAACCGATCAGTTCTGTATCAATTAGTTGATATAATTATAGTTAAATAGTATATTTTTCATATATATGTGTGTATGTTTTTTATGTGTTTTGTTCTGACATTGAGAATTGTACTGTGAATTCTTTCTAAGTGTATTATTTCTGTATGTATATTACATTATGCATTAGCTGGACACAGGATTATACAGTAGTCACATTAAATACAGAAGCATGAAAGCATTAATAGCAAAGTAAAGTCAAGATGAGAGTAAGGGCCATTATTATTCTTTAAATTACCAAACCCAACACGAAAGTATTGGTTTTTATTACAAAAGTCGTCAAAATATGGAAAGTAAAATGCTCCAGATTGTAATAAGGGATGTTATGAAGTGTGAGCTTGCTTTGCCTCAGTATCCTTTATAGCTCTCACTGCGGGCATCCTTGGAATCATTTTTGTCACTCATCCTCGACAGTTCATCATCACTCATGTTTTACAGCGCACCCGGTCGGAATTATGGTGACTTGCACATTACAGAATGGGAAAGTAGCCGAGATTAAATGAATTTAAGGATGTGAAGCTGCAGCCAAAACATGTATATCAGTCAACTTATGGCCCCGGCAGTTAGAAAAACATTAGCATATTTGGGGTATACTCTGGACAAGAGGTGGCTGTTTTTACTGCCAGTGTATTTCTGAAGGTTCTTGAAAGAGACAGTGCGGTCATAGAAAATATCAACTGCAGATAAACGAGCTGACATAAAACTGCAGTCCATGTCCTGTCAAGCTTGGGTAGCTTCCAAGCAGAGAGAGAGAGAGAGAGAGAGAGAGAGAGAGAGAGAGAGAGAGAGAGAGAATTCAAGCCATACAAATAGCTTTCACATTTTCTTCTTAAAATTGCTGCATGACTGGAATATTTCCTTTACTGACCTTTATCTATTATAGGTGTGCAAAATGAGGATAAATATATCAGCAAAACACTACATTATGTTAATTCAAACAATATTTGGTGTCAAAAAGACACCAAATTCTGCTAATATTATATCTAATATTGAAAAAAAAAATTAAATAAAAAAAAAAAAAATATATATATATATATATATATATATATATATATATATATACACACACACATATATATAGTGTGCTTATTAAATGTAAATTATATATTATTATTTTATATAAATATTAAATTATATTTTATCACAATTATTTATGTTATATTATTTTGAGATGACAATTAATATGATATAATTATTAATTGCTATATTATATAACATAGTTATATTATATTATATTATATTATACATTAAATAGGTCCTGATGAAAGCCCTGCACAATTATATTTCATAAAGCTTAAAGTTAAGTTATAGGTAATTAGACTTGGTCATTCGGTTGGTCAGCCTTGCATTTACTGTGTGGCCTTGGCAGATGGCCTCTCTCTCCCAGTCACCTCTTTGCCAATGAGGTAAAAATGGCAAGTTTTTGCTCTTTAAGATGGCGGCACATAACCTGTCCATGGAACATAAATGTGTCGGAGCCTCTTGGCAAAGATAGATGGAGCCCTGCATGCTTGCCTTCATAAAAAGGTCTTTAAAGCCCCATCCTGATCCCTTTCCCCGGGAAGCATTAGATTAAAGAACAAGGAGCTCGGGCTTGGTAAATGTAATGGATTGCCGGCAAAGGTTTCAAAGCGCTGTCCGTTTGTGCTGGAGGAGAGGAAGAAGGCCATTATGCAAAAGAGTACTGCGCAGGTGATCTGCGCCTTTTCCCTCAGCCAAGAAAGACAAAGAACACACATCCACGTGGCTTTGATTGCTTCTCAGGAAGTCCTCACACACAGCATCATGATGGATGCCTGTATTTTGACTGCTAATATGTTTGAATGAAAATTATTTATACATTTTTGGCAAAGGTCGAGCGCCTCTGTGGTGATTACTGTGTGTGATGATGGGAACGGAGGTGTAAGGGAATAGCACGTCAGCCTCTGATGTATAGTCAGATTAGGACGTGACTGTGGCCGATCATGAACACACAGTGTGTGAGATGGTTTGCCTGAGCCTGTGACAACTTTGATCCCTGAGCAGGCCTCTACCCTGAGAGGTACCTACCATTATTAATGAACTTTGCATAAATGCAATCCGACCTGTGTATGTGGGTGTGGGTGTGGGTGTGCGTGAAATGTGTGTGTAGCGAGGTGCAGGACTATATGAGGTATGTATTGTAATATGTTCCTCCTGCATATAGGAGTGAAAGAACATTGAGCATTTCTATCCAATGCTGCACGGCACAGCTGATCACAATAGCATTGCAGGGAAAGGATCTGCATAGGTGATGATAATACATTCCTGTCAGACATTCATCAGCACTGCATCACAGGGAGAGATGAGTGGAGAAGAAATATCTCCTCTTTTCATCACATGCATGCACTCGCCATATGATCTTATAGGCATATACATTACAGTATATCCATAAAGTCATGGTGCTATTGAACACAGCATTGGAAAGTATTTACCGATGTCACAATGTCATAATATCTCTGAATGGTAACACAACATGACAGAAGATATATTTCAGTTATTAACTATATAAATGATTAGCACAGCATAGAGTCTCACATGTTAGACATGTTATTAATATTAAACTCCAAAGAAATCGGATAATTCACCCGATACATTAGTTGATGTGTGATTCTCTGATTTTAAAAGAAAATTCACGTTGAATGTAAGAAAACATGCATGTAACCATACAAAAAATGTGTTAACTCATCTCAGACAAGTCAGCTGCACCTTTTAGCATAGATTTAGCAAATACACAAAATGTGGTTAACTATACAACCGTGCTAATGCTCTAGACCTTAAGGACATTCTAATGATTTACTTTAAATGAATGTTTTAAATGAATAGTTTAATTTCAGTCTACAGTTTGGGAAAAAATTACAGGCTTGTCATTTCAAAGTGATGTCTTCAGTAATTATAACAATATTAATAAAGGAAAAAAAAGAAAACAAATGAGATAATGTAATTTTCTTCTTCTTATGATCTTCAGGAAATTTGGATGATGCAACTTCCTTGCTCATGTGACTTGTGGAATATGCCAAATATGTCATAGGGGTGAATGTGTTCATGTAACATGGTTGAGTGAATGTAACAGGACAAGAAAATGTAACTTTTTCATAACTTATAATGGATAAGTCATGGAAAATGATGATTCAAGCATGACATTCAGACAGTAATAGAAAAATAATTAGATTTTTAAATATTTTAATGATTATATTTCAGAGTAAATTGGAGTTATAGTAGGCTGGAACAAGTACGTGCCTGCTGTTTTCTAAGATTTATTAATGTTTTAATTATTTATCAGAAACATGCACATATGTTGTTGTAGAGGATACTTTGCCTGTGTTTAAAATGTCTTTACTTAACACCTCACTTACTTTCCTTTACTTAACACACATATATGTGATTGTAATATCAGTTGGATAGAAATGGCACCCTAATCATGGAATCACCCTGTGCAATACTTTCAACATGTGTAGTTAGACTACAAGTCCCTAAACAGCTACTGGAACATGAAAAGCTTATTCTCACGCCCCAGTGACACCAACACTCCTACCCAAATCCATGCCAGCTGCACTCTCCACTTTTATCCTCTACTACATCCTGAGACGAGACAGCCCTGGAGGCAGCACACTCTCCATTATCCCCTCCTCTGACAGATATAACTGCATTGCGCTTGGTCTCTGGGCTCAGGTTTAGGCCTGATTTGAATACAGGCTTGTTTTATGGAGGCAGGTAATTGGAAGAAGGTGATTTATTGCAGTGTATACAGGGCCTGCATCCAACAAAATATCTGGAAGCAGGGAATAATCACTTCCCCCACCGTCATGACATTTATCTGGACACTGGTATATTTTAAACACCCCGCATTGACAGTGTTGACTATTAGCCATGAAATAAATTATTCACCACTTACAAGGGGAGAAAAAATGAGAAAATTCTCCTTTCCACGGTCATAACAGGACAAAACAGCATGCACTGGAAAGAGAAGAGGCAGTCATTTTTTGTTCAATTACAAAAGGCAAATATTTATTATTTATAAGTACTTGCCTTGTATGGGCTTAAATGTTATTTATGAACCTGTTGCATAGTGATTTCCAATGTAACTCATTATTTTTCGCCAGAGGGTGTTGTAAAGGAGCAAGGATATATTTAATGACACTCTGCTAGTCGGCGCAATTACACTGTAATCATTATGTAAAATGTGCTATTAATTAAACCAATTTTCTGCGGGGGAACATTCTTTTCTTCAGGGCTTCGTCTTCATCGCTCAGCATTGTGGCTCCTGTTTTTCTCCCTTCCCCTATAACATTGTGACTTGGGCTCTTTCATATTTATAAAAGAAATTTTCATTAGTTCCTTGTGCTAACAGGCCTACATTAATATGGAGATGATTCAGACCTTTATTAGATATTACTTAGAACATATTCTCTGGATATGTTTCGGGGATTGGCTATAAAAAATCCTGGTTCATTCATTTCACCTAAGCAAAAGACCAAACAAAGTTTAAGGAGAACTTATGAATAGCTTGAAAACTTTAAAACATAGTAATGTGATTCAAAAGCAATTTGATAGTTATCTACTATATTTAGTCATTATGGAACATTTCTACACTGTTTCTACACTGATTCTTTAAGGATTTACCCAGAGGGAATAAATGGGAATATTGCAGTTATAAACATTATCAGAACAATATAGAAAAATTGAGCACACGGAGTAAATGTGTGTGCTCCCATTTCCACCACAGATTGTTAGTAGCATATAAATGCTGTTGTTAAAGCAGCAGCATCTTGGCATATCTTGTGTTTTCACTATCTATTACCTTTACATGGCCGCAACAGAAACAGAAACAATTCAATACCCAGAGAGCGGCCATTTGCATTGCAAATGTGACTGTTTGCCGTTTGAAGAAAACAGGTGGAGAACTCTGAAGACCAAGATCACGTCAATTCCCTTGTATAGACAACACCAGAAGCCTAATGTTTATTTATTTGGTGCCATACAGATAGATGTGTTTTCCACTGATAAGGAAACATTTTTGATTTTGGATCCCTGCACAAAGAGGCATCTTTAATTGATCAGCTTGAACACTGATCTCTTTTCTGGTCATATAGAACCAAGAAACACCCACATAGGTTTGCAGACTTGTAGTTTATCCTGATCACTACGTAACTATAAGTGCTTAAACTACAACATGTTTTGGGAAATGTGTGGAAATGTGTGTATATATACATATATATATATATATATATATATATATATATATATATATATATATATATATATATATATATATATATATATGTATGTCCTGGGCTGCTGATTGGCGAGTTTATATCCAGGCTTCCACTGTTGGATCCTTGAGCAAGCGTCCATCTGCTCAGTTGTATCCTGTCTCAGTTGTAAATTGCTTTAGGTAGAAGCATCAGACAAATGTAATGTATAAATATGCAGTAGCCAGGGAGTATCTGCAGCGTAAGTAATTATTGTAGATCATAATTATTGTAGAATTGTAGTATTTTATTTGGATTCTTTTTGTCATTGTATTAGTCTAAGCTACATCTGTATTGACTTAAAATAAGTTGGCAACTGGCAACACTTGGCAACCTGCAAAGAAATCACACTCAGAAGCTCCCATAGAAACTTCCTTTGCGAATTGGAATGTCTTACATATCGTCAGCTTCACAGCACATCAGTTTGCAAATCTTCAACAAAATCATTTGGAAAGCGACCCATACATACAATAAGTTTCTAACTTTAGAGTATAGTAGAAGTATATTACATGGCAAACATCTGGAAACAACACTAACTTTTTAATATAAACTGTAAACATTTTATTTTTGCAAACGATATTGGACAGTGATAGGTTAATACGTTTATAGATTTATATAAAATAAGGAATTTCATCATCATTTTCAATTTCATCATGATATATACACACCTCACTGTCACACACAGAAGCTCCTGATGGCATGATTAACAGAATGTCTTAAAGTCAATAAATGTTGTGTTTATTTATTCTAAAAACCTTAATAAATCACTACTTGTTTCTATACTTTTTGCCTTAGTGTGTTATGTAGTACAAAAAAATTTCATTTGCACTACTGCTATCATTCACATAGAATGAAAGGGAAGAAAAGAACTTACCAAAATATATCAAAATAATTCTGTTAGTAAAGATGCCAGGCGTACAGGTTTTGTTAAAATAGCTGTGGGAGATCATTATTGTTTCTCAAGCAGCATTTCAATAGTGCCGTTCCCGAGAACATCTCCTGTAGCAGTCATAAAAATTTCACAAAACACACTGAGGCTGCCGTAATGCTCATATACAATTTGGAAGTCTTTTCTACCACCTACAGCTTTAAAGCTGTTAAGAGACCATAAACGCAAACATACACAAAGAGAAATATGCACACACACACCCCTTGAAATGAAAACACATCCTACAGCCTCATCTTGCCTTCCGAGCTTTTTTCAATCTGCATAATAGCAGGGTTTAGATTAAAGAAAGCTGAATGTGAGGCAGCATCAAGCTTCTTACCAGTGATCTGAATTACAATATTTATCCTGCCTGGTTTATTGTAACTCAACAGATGAATGAGCTGATCCCATTATAATCCATAACCCTGCTGCCTGGTGTCATCACAGCCTGTTTCATTAATAAACTAACACCGAGATCATAATGACTGTCTCCTCTGAGAGCGAAGGCGAGGGGGGAATCGTTGTACATCACAGCAAGATTATCTTCATCGCCTCCTTTCTTCAAGATGAGCAAATTATTAGAACACACTCCTTATCTGTTTGGATAAGCAGCAGGCAAGTGTATGATGGATGGCACTGTTTACAGATGAGGTGGGATAATATTAGGGCAAGCTACAGCACCGATCATGGTAATGAACCCTCGGCCAGTCAGATGCACAATGAGGGCCAGATAGATTACGCTGCCCACACTGTCAGATTGGGCAATCTGTTCTACAGCTCCTTACCAGGAGAGAGAGAGAGCGCTTCTTGTAGATTGTGGAGCTGTGACTGCACTTTACTTTCTCCTATGCTACTGTATAAACACAAGGCTTCCTTGAAACTATATATCTTTCCTCCACTATGCAGATATATCTTTATTTAAGCATGCACACATGTCCTCCAAGAAGCTCCTGTGAGAACATAACAGATACTGTTATTAATGAGTCCCAGATATACTTCGGGACTAATTGGCAAAAAAACAAGAATAGGCAATAATACTAATAAAAAATGAACATCTATGTTTTTATGTCTTCCTTCACCATGAATTAATGAATATAACATTTACATAAGCAGTTTAAATACCATTGAGCACAAACAAATTCATAGCAAAAAAAAGTTTTAAATTCTGAAACAGCTGAAAATTTGTTAAAAAGATGAATGAGAAGGAGAATATGCATGAGCCCAAAATATGGTTGCCTCTGCCAGGAGGTTAAGACCTTTCTGTAAATGTATCTTTTAACAAGAAACTGACTTCATATATACATCTACAAGCCAAACCAGAAATGGTTGCAGGAACAAATAGAAATAAAGTTTTAAAAAATCTGAAATGGTATGTTTAAGCTTCATTTTCATGCAACCGTAATTTTAAAGTAGCAGGTCACACTGCTAATGAGGTTCACACTGTTACATACTGACGTTCCAATTCTGCTCTATTGTACGGTATGATATCGTCACATGCAGCAGTTGCATTGCTGCCTCATGGCTCCAGGGTGTCTAGTTCAATCCTGAGCTCAGGTTTGTGTAGAGTTTCTCAAGATCTCCCTGTGACTGTATGGGTGTTTGTCCTCCTAAAACATGCCAATAGGTGAATTGGCCACACTCAATTGCCCCTAAATGTGTAAATGAGTGTGTGTGTGTGTGTGTGTGTGTGTGTGTGTGCTGTGATGAACTGCCCTCCCATCCAGGGCGCATTCCCACATTGTGCCCAGAGTTTCCAGCATTGGCTCTGGACCCACCATGACCCTGACCAGGAAAAAGTAGTTACTGAAGATGAATGAATGATTGAATGAATGAATGAATGAATATCGCCACATCACTTTTTTTTTAACTTAGAAATATAATAAAATATTTGCATGTCATTTGCATTTCTCTGTTTTTATTAGGCATATTTCAAATGTATTAGAAACACATTGTAGTAATAAATAAGGACCCATGAACAAAAAACCTAAAAGCCTTTTTAGATTGAATCTAAACATATAACATTGTATTTGCAAGTGCACTAATATTTGGACTTCTCTAGCTTCAGTGTGACTCTCTCATTGAATTTGTGTCTGTTAACACTAGCTGGCAATGCACTAATAGCATCAGATTGCATTCACAAAGAGTGTGTCTTATTGCACAGCCCAAAAACAAATAGAGGTGGCAAACACTTCTTGGACAAAGTAAGTTTAATCAATAACACAAGCACCTGTTTAGGGCCAGTCAGGATGTATAAATCAATAGGTGTGGAGAAAAATGGTAAGACAGGAAAGGTTAAGAGTGTGGATTAAAATGTGTTCCCTGGAGCATGTAAAAGAGGCAAGAAAGGATGTTAAAGGATGTATCATATGTGTGTGCGTGTGTGTGTGTGTGTGTCTGTGTGTGGGGGGGTTGGTGGTGGTATGGGGTTATATCTGTGGGTGAGTGTTGCCGGGTTCTTGGCATGAGTTGCCGGCCCCCTCATCATCTTTCTCCCTGTGTCACAGGAAATGGACTGATAGATCACTTCCTTGTGTCACCGCATGGTACGGGTGACAATCAGTGAAATGACTGTGTCTTCCTCCTCACATAGGCTCATAATTGATAGTCCAAACCACAAAGACTCTCTTTACGCGTTTGCCATGATGGAGCATTAGACTGAAATCACTCCCGATGAGGAGGAGCCACCACCATTTGTTATTTACTTCCCCAGGCATATTACCTTACAACCCCCCCTTCCCCTCAACCTTCATCCACACACACACACACACACACCTACTCCCACCAAAACCCCCAAGTTGAATTTTTGCCACAAGAACACATTATGGTAATCCGACAGTATGTGTGTATAGGAATCAATCAGCAGGAAAACCATGGCAAAGAGTTATGACAGTGCAGAGTCTGTTTGTAACTTTTGATTAATGGAATATTTGCCGCAGGCTAAACTGAGAATAAGGCAGCCGAGTGTTAGACTTGGGGGTTAAACCGCAAATGTTCATTTAAATGCAGGAGAGGTATGGCCCAATGAGCTTGGCGCACTAGCTGTGTGATTGTAGCTGAACCAATTTGTGAACACCGCTCGTAGTCTGTATGGGCCTAACCGAGTCGCTCCCTTCTTCCTCATCATCCTGATTATTAGTAGTTTCTCATCGTCACATGGCTGACGGATAAATCTAAAGATGAATTATATACTTTGATAAAATGTCTAAGTTATTACATCTCTATTCTGTATTCATGGGTATTCTCTGTTCTCTATTCTTAGGTATTTTCAAAATGCTGATAGTTTTTACCTTGTAATTTTTTCAGCATATTGAGAATATAGAGACTTTCCATTTTTTGAAAATACCTGCATTTCCGTACTGCATTACCATGTGACATGTAAGTCTGTTTGCGTTTGCAGGTAAGAGGAGAAGTTTCATGAGCCCAGTAAGTCTAATCATATGTCATGAAAAGCACAAACTTTATGCATGAAGTGGGTTACGCTTGATACATTTAAAAAAAGAGGTAAAATTATTTATTAAATATTGATCTTATTCAAATAGCGTAGTGATAGAGATGGGTGTGGTTAAAATACATTGGTGCAGAAAGTCACATACAGAGCATTACAGTCAAAATTTGATATGTTGCTATGCAATGCAAGCTTGTGGCAGAATGTTGACATTTTATGTATATAGAAGATGCTTCAAATAAGTTGTTTGCAAATATTTTTTTTTCTGTAAGACTGAGTTGGACAATCAGAACTGATAATTCAACAGTGCTGTGGTATAAATACAGTTGAAGTGCAGTTGGTATATAGTAATAGGTTGTGTAGTTGGTATATAGCCATTATAAGTGCCTGTATTTAACTAGCCAAGATGAGGGATGTGGATCCTTGTTTATTAGAGTTATGGCTTGGAAAATAATCTCTGTGTTTTTTTCCCCTTCTTTTAGGGCCCTAACTTTTATGCTATGTCTGTATTTGCTCCAAAATGACCATATACAATATATGCGGCAGCCTGGGAAAATCCTTCACATAGTGAAATTTTTGACATTTTCTACTATATGTAGTTCTGAAAACTGAAATATATATCTATTTTGAATTTATCTCAACTAGAATTAAAATTCTAGCATTTAAAAAAAATTTAGTTACCCCAAAAGAGAATTGAGAAAATCGATATCTGCCAATATCTGATTACAAGTTAAATTGTTACACGTATGTACATTTCAATACGGCACATAGCTATCCAATAACTTGATCAAAGCATGCCATTTACTGTGTGAAGAAATCACACTTAGCTAGTTTTAGACATCTTTAGACAGGATGACTGTTTTAGCTCTTTACCCAATAGTTTGACAGCATTATTCGATGCATTTTCCCACACAAATATCAGTAAGAATTGCTTGCATGTGAAACGTCTGATATTAAATGTACAATTCCAAGGTGCAAATTGTTTGTAGAGTGCCCATGAAAGTGCCCTTTCCAATGTTGTCATTAGCAATCAGCTCACTAGGAAAACAGGGGCGGGAGAGGGGAGGAAAATCATTTGAACCCATGATCCACCATAGATCGGCCTGAGCACTGAGGTCATCAGCAGGCTAGATGACAGCTCAGGTCAATAACAGAGGGCAGAAGGGGAGCTGAGAAGGGCTCAAGGGGTCTTCAGGCAAGGGCTCAGACTCAGGATGCTGAGGATTAAGGCTGGTTCTTAAGACGTTGGCAGTTTTTTTTTCCATTGAAGGAGTTGCAGCAAGCTGGAACGACAGTGAGCTTTGGACTTTGCTGACTGTGCCAGCTGGAGGCCCGCAGGTCACGCACCCCAGCCTCTCAGCTGCTGCTGTCTACACAATGACAAGATGCTGAAGAATGGAAGGATCTGATGGGCTGTCAGGTGTTTCTCTCATGTTAGCAGCCTGATCCTGTTAGTGATCATGAGCATGGCAGGCGCATCCTTCACGCTTGACTATTGAGTTATTGATACAGTAACAGTCTGTGTGTCGAAGAACTTCATTGATTGTGATAGGGGATTCATGCAACATGCATACAGAAAACCAGTCAGAAGTGCTCTGATGAAAAATACAAGAAGAAACCACGTACTGCATTTCTTTTGTGCAAGAAAGAATGGTAAAACATAAGAAAGGAAAGGAAATAGAGTTATGTATCGGAACTATCAAGACATCTCATTTGACACATTCAATCCAGGCAAAGTCATCTCGAGGGGGAAAAAATGTAATAACCCCCACCATGCCTTTCCTCGCCTTACACTGCGCTTATGAAATATCACTCCTGCGTTGCCTTACCAGCTTAGGGGGATTTGGTCAGTTTGGCAACTTGTCAAACAGATGGATCAAACAGAGATATGGAGTCAGAGTCATTTCTCTCCTGCTCCCTGTGTTCAGAATGTGATATGTGACTTGTAATAAGCCTTGTGCTTGAGCTGGGACTTAGTCCACCTGAGCTGCATTAGAGCCAGGCATCACCCGGTGACTCCAGCGGTCAGGCCACAGCACTGTACATGTTATTCCACATTCTGTCCGCTGCTCTGGAGGCGAAGGAGGTGCTCGGCTGGCTAGGATGCTCGAAAATCCTCCCAGGCTGACTCCATCACTATCAATTGTCCCTGAGCAGCTCTGATCATCACCTCAATTATCTGCTGTCCAGCCCACCTGATGGGTTTTTTGCCAACTATACATTCTGTGTCGATGAACATGGAATAATGACAGCACACTGCAGGCAGGTAGAATACAACAAGGCAGTTGGGTGCCCTCTAGTAAACAGCCACAAGCACACACACACGCACACACACACACATATCACAGCCGCAGCAGCCTATTCCCCCACCTGCAGAAAAGCCATTTACTGACCGCCGAGATGTCAGGAGCTGTAGTCTTCCTGTGGGAATGGAACTGATGTGTGTTCCCTTACCAAAGCTGAGCGAGGCGATGGAGAGAAACTCATTTACGCTGCAAATACAAATACACGTGTGCAGAGAGCAACAATGTTTGGACCATGCCTGATCTTATTCCAGAGGTTACCAGGTGGGAGGGCAATATCATAGCAAGGGAACAGAATTTAGATATAGTTATCTTTTCAGGATTTGGATTACATGCATTAGCAATCAGAGAAATAAAATAACATGCAGTTCAAGCTAACTGCAGATTTTACATGTAAAATTATATGTTGGCATGATTGCATTAAATAATTACTGCAGATTTGTTAGCTGCCACATCCCAAGTATGCTCTACTGGATTCTACCACATCATAAAGCTGCTTTATTGGAGTTCAGATCTGGTGACTGGGGGTGATCTGGTGATTGACGTACACTGAACTCACTGTCATGTAGTCAGTCTGAGATGACTTATGATGATGGGTAAATTGTGGCCATAAAAGGATGCACGTAATACTCAGATAGGCTGTGGCATTCAAAAGATGCTCCACTGGTATTAAGGTGCCCAATGTGTGCCAAGAAAACATTCCCCACACCATTACACCACCACCACCACCAGCCTGAACTGTTGATATAGGCAGATATAGGCAGATAAGATCATCAAAAAAGCATTCCCACCCACAGAACTCACTGCATGCTTTTCACACCATTCCGTGTAAACTGTGGAGTATGGAGTATGAAAATCCCAGGAAATCTGCAGTTTCTGAAATATTCAAACCAGCTCATTTGGCACGAACAACCATGCCACGGTTAAAGTCAGTGAGATCACATTTTTTTCACATCCTAATGTTTGAAGTCAATATTTCCTGAAGCTCTTGACCTGCCACATGATTGGCTGATTAGATAATTACATTGATGTGAATATATTAGTTAAAACATATTAACTAATTCAACATTGCTCGATAAAAACCATCATGGAGGTTTTCAGGGACCTGCAAAGACAGATGCAAGTGAGGGCCAAAGTGTGCAGAACTGTGGCAAGTTCTCCAAGATGCTCAGAACAACCTAGCATCTGATTTCTTTATCACACTTCATGACAGATTTTATTTAATTTTTCAAGCAACCAAATATTGATAGACCTTTTCATTATGTTTAAAATAATCTTTGATTTACAGAATTTCTTATATGTGTACGATAGTTTTGCACAGTACACTATATATGTATATTTTGTTATATATTTATTTAATATATGCGTCTAATCGCTGCTGCTAAATCGAATGACTTTGTATTAGCATTCTTCTCTTGGTCGACTATTTATAAACATTTTGCTTCTCTTTAGGGTCATCTCTGTATTGCTCTGTCTCTGCTGGCCATAATAAACGAGTGTAATTACAGAGGCTGATTGGTTGGAAGGTCATCGGTAATCCTGTAATTTTTCATGGATGTTGGGGTTTGTTTGTGATGAATGTTCGCAGCCTTTCATGTGTCTCTCCTCAGACTGCCTTGTGCATGGAAATGCAAGCGCAAATGAAGCTGTTCTTACCTCATTTTTTTCTCTTCCCTTGTGTTTCTACACACAAGTAAATGAGATCCTACAGTGAAAAGAGCCCAATTTAATAATAACATGCTGTCATAAAAACTAATTGAGTTTACTAATGTGTTTACTAATAAATATTTAGTTTGCAAGATGTGCTACACTGCAAAGCAAATCATAGCAATAGCAGTTAATATATTACATGCTTTTTTTTTTACTTAAACATGGCTGTAAATTAAACAAAATCATCAACTGCTTTTATAATGTAAATATATTCTGTAATTTATTATGTTATAATGTCATTATGTGTGCTGTCCCCCTGTGATAACCAACTCTATGGCTTGTGAATGCAACTCTGCAGGTCTGTGCTAGTCCAGACCACTAAAACACATTTTATCAGATTGGCCTTTTAATATTTTTATAGTCCTGATACAGATATGCAAATCTACTTTTAAAGCACCAAATCAATCAGTCTAACTCTCAACAGTACTTCCAAATATGGCAATAAAGTATCTGGTGAATGTAATTCACCACTGTGAAAGACTCCACATGCCCCCTGTGATTTAAACCACCTTTGGCATGGGTGCCTATCACAGTTGCAACACATTTTCTCAACCAATTGCGCATTACAGTCTTCTAATGGTCAAGTCAGACAGAGTAACTTATAGCAGCTCATTAAAAGGCTCCTCTTACACACTCGCTCTATCTCTCTCCCTGCCTCCCCCTTTCTCTCTCTTCATTTCTCTCGCTCTCAGTGGACACAATGTCTCCTGCCTATTTGCAGTGATTTCCGCAGGTCGAATTAATGTGCTGTCAGGCTTGTTTCGGAGGCAGATACTGTGGCTGGCAGGTTCCCTGCTACTTGGCCGATCAACTACTCAGCCGGAGCCGGAGAGGTGTCCGGTCAGCTGGCCAGTGAGCCGGTCAGTGTAGAGGGAAAGGGGGAAACTGGAGTGAAAGAGTGGAAGGGGGAATGGGGGTGGTGGGGTGGGGGAGGGGTGGTGGTGCATGTACTGCTCCACATGCTCATCTGTTAGCTGACAGCCTGGGAGAAGCCATGATGAGCACTGTCCATTTAAACTCAGACAACATTTTCTCTCAGATCTAAAGTTGCCAGCTATGTACTGTGGGTAGGAAGTAGGGCTGTACTCAAGACTGCCAAGTCAAGTCCAAGACCAGGACTATTGAGTATAGATTGAGTCTTAAGGGGGGGTTAAGGCCAAGCCAAGATCAAGTCCAAATGAAAGCAAGACTGAATAAAGATCAAGACAAATTTCTTTTTTGAGGCCAAGCCTTTACTTCAACTAGTTGGCTTCATTACTTCTTGTTAAACTTTGTGCATGCAAAAATAAAAAGACAACACAAACATTATTTTTATAAAGTCTTAGTTGAGACCAATGCCCAAGACTGAGACAGATCCAAGTACAAATGTCAATATATCTGAGACAAGTTCAAGTCAATACAGAAAATGTCTCGAGACTGGACTCGACTCCTCCAGCCTTAGTATAATGTCTATGATTAGTTACCTGTAGCAGATAGTAGTATGAACATTACTACAAATACACATGATGGACCCAAACAAATAAAACAAAAAACATGCACAAGTTTATTGAAGGTAAGACTGTTGTATTAAGAATTAATTAGTTCTGAGTGGTAAAGTTTTTTTGGAAAAACAAACTAAATCAGGTATATACACATGTGCATATGTGGCTGTGAGCAGAGCAAGGTAGAAGGTGATGAGTGAGCTGAAAAGCTGTCAAGTTATTAGTGTTGAAAATTTTTCCATTAAGGCATGAGCCTAAATAAACAAGCTCACATGCGATCCTACCTTGAGTCTGGTATGTTTCTGAGTAGTACACTGCTGACATTGTTACACATGCACCTTGATTATAATAATAAGAAGCTATGAATTAATTATTGTAATGCTCTGTGTAGCAGACTCCAAAAGATACATCTCCTACAATTTGCACAAAATGCATCAGCAAGGATTCTTATGAAAAACAAAAAATAATACTGAGTGAAATCTTGTTCTATATTGTATTTGCATTTTTTATAATCTTTATATTATCTTTATATGCATTGTGTATACACAAATTTTTTTGCATCTTTTTTTAATTCACTTTTTTGTGCATTTATTTTTACCATTTGAATTTTTCTTTTACTTCATTGTACAGCACTTTGGCTTTGAACTATCATGTGTATGAAAAGTGCAATATAAATAAATTTCAATAATTTCAAACTTAAACAAACATAAACCATCTAATAGTAGGATAGCTGTAACTCGCTCTTCTTAAATGAAGACTAAGAGGACTTTAATCTAATCTCATTCATTTAGTAAAGCTTAATCAATAGCCATGAGATGCTGAAAGGTCTAGTTCAGCCATTGATTACTATCCCCAATTCTGCCTCAACAATAAGTTAACCAACTTAGCATCAATAGGCTTTTGGCTCTTCAGTCTAGACTTCCTCTGGTGGTAGTGGTTTTAGGTTAGGGAACAAGCTGAAACTTGTCTTATTACTCATGTCACCTGGTGGGATCAGGCCCTATTCCCCAGGCCCATGTCCCAAACCTTAATCCAATTTGTTCAGTCCTCTTGTCCTCGCTAGCTACAAAATTAAAAACCTTGCCCCACAAAAACACCTTGCATTTCCAAGGTATTGGCTGCCTCTGCTAGACTAGAAACTTCATTTATTCTGGCTAACTTCTCAATTATCTTCCCAGTAGTGGAGACGTGTAAAAAGTGCAAAAATCAATAGGATTCCATTCCCCTAGTATTGGAAGGGGAAAAATTAATGAGATAGGACACTCTCTTAATCAGAAATAAATGTTTTAATTCAGATAATGACATAGTTTTCCCTTGCAGAAGGATGACAAATGCCGGGCCAGCAGCCCCTTGCTAGAAGCCGTTTCAATTTTATTGTAAATATAAAAGGTATTGATCGGAGAGATGTACAAACCCTATTGCTTACAAAAGCCATTTGGAGGGCCTGGGAAAACTATTAAGCGCAAGGTCAGAAATCAATAAACAACACTAAAATGTGGCTGCACTTGCCCTGGATGGCACATTGGAAAGGAGAATGGCAGGCGTAGTGACAGAAGTGTCGGTGGTGGAGAACGGGCAAGGATGAAGGGGTCAGGTGTGTAATCACGGGTCCTTTGACAGCCACCTCACACAGAGGTCTGACCGGCTATTGTTTCAAAACACCAGCTCATCAGTCTGTCACCACTGCTAGCCCACTTTACTATGACTCCAGCCCGTCACATCTCCACCGTAGCCTACATCCTACTGTTTAAGGCAGAATGTAAAACAGAGCTTCATTTGTGTCATTATATACACATGAAACTAGAGATCAAACTCTAAAATTCTAAATGATCATACAAGCAATATTGTTTATTTTGGATTAAAATAATAAAAATTTAGAACATTTCAATATTTGTGATCCTCTAGTCGCAAATAATTTTCTATAAATCCCAACCTCAATCCAAGCTCCAAGCTCCAGTGAAAAAGGCCAATATGCTGTCAGACACAAGGCCATGACATGAACCTTTAGCAATAGATTCTCAATGGCATCTCCATGGAAAGTTGATAAAGTTGCAATTTGTGTGCAGTAATTATTGTGAAGTAGAGAATGCGATCAGACCAGGGCAGATGACTTAACCCCAGATCTATGGACTCCACTGGACAAACTGCGTGTCACAACCTCACCTGCACTTTGCCCCAAGTCCTACATTGACTGACCTTCACAACGCGCCAGGTCTTAGCAACAGGTGGAGTGAAATGCTGCGCAGGAACAGCAAAGCCATCTTAATAAACATTGCAAATTGATAAATCATTGGGGAGCCCAATGGGACTTTATCTGCAAGAGATCCATGGGGCTTAAGGAGGATCAGCCAGTGAGTATTGCCTTCTTCAGCGACATCCGCTTGGTAGATAAATAAATAAATGATGCTCCGTGAATCCATATACAAATGAGAGTGCCTCGCCTCACGCGTGAATAGGGGCTAACTTATGGAGGGCAGTTGCGGATGAAAATGCTTCTCTTCCTGCCCTTCTGAAAATGGGATTTAGGAGAGGTCACTGTCTCCTATCAGAAGGTGAACTGGGGGGCGTTTTAAGAGAGGTGGTGCGGGTCCCGTGGATTTAGATCTCTGTGCACCCCCTCTCCCATTCTTGGTAATGTCAGTATCTATGTCACGCTCATCTCCTGGAGTGATGATGGGATGGGCCTGATGCGGCCCCCTGTCGGTGCGGTCACTCGACCCTGCGTGTAATACCCCCTTAATGCCGCCACAGTGAACAAAGCACCCCATCCTCTGTGCACAGATCCCTCTTGACCCCTTGTCGCCTAACACAATGCAATTGGCCATGTCATTATGGCTGCCTGGCCGTCCCATTCCCTGTCTCTGCATGCACGACGACTGTATAAATTGATTTTTAGCTGTCAGAGGAACAGGGGCCAACAGATATGCTGGCCAGTGAGTGAAAATGAGGAAGGAAATGACAGTGAAAAGGTCATCTGATATTTCTGAGGATTTCCAAGAGAAATGGATCCTAAAGTGGGAGTAAAAACTATTTATCCACAACCCCATCTGAATTTCTATTTACTTCACCACAGGATTGGTCTGCAGCTGGCATCACATTTTGCTTTTATAATTCTTTCTACAATTGGAATCATATCAACATATAAACACAAATTAATTCTTTCTTTTAGCTCTCACACTCTATTTACTAAGTAGTAGTAAATGGCCTATTTGCTTTTTTGATTGCATTCCAATACATTTGTAATATTTATGTACATAGATACATAAAACCTCTTTCACATGTTTGGGTATCCTCCTTATGTCAGATGTGTGCACATGTGGCAGCATAAGTAAAAGATAAGGAACATAACAGTGACTAAGATCATCTTATTGCTTCAAAACTATTCATTGTAATATATGTCTTTGACCGTACTAGTCCCAAATGGAAAAAAAAAATCATTTCTGTAATAAAAATTGTATTCTATTTTTTAAATGTTGATTACAGAAAGTGAGAAATCTTAAATGAAAACTGTATCCATACATTTATAATGCATTATAGAACATATACTGTACATGTAAACAAGTGCACAATATTTTAGAATTGGCATAAACTTGAATAAAGTCATATAAAGCTGTCAAAGATACTGAAAATAATGATAACACTTTTAGATGAATCCTGTATTCATAATGTATTAGAAATACATGTATAATGCATTATAGAGCATTATACCTATAATAAAGCACACAATACTTTATACTGATCTGCATAAACTTGAATAGATGCTTATATGTAGTCATAAATACTGAAATTAACAGAAACATATTTTGTTTTGTAACAATCCTGTATTCATAATGCATTGGACATGCATTTAAAAACATGTTAAATAGCATGAGTAATACCTTCACATACCTTGCATAAATGCTCAGAAGTAGTTATATATCCATGGTTAACATTTCATAACATCAGAAATACATAAGATTTCATATGTATTTCATATGTATCATATCTATTCATAAGAATGCTGTAATGCATTATAAACAGTTTCTGGCATTATATCTGTAGTTCACTATGTACTAGGTTCCTGCACAGTATATGTTATAATGCAGAGCCTGTTTTAGAGTGCTTTACAGAAATATAAGACGTTATGTGGAGTGACATTAAGATGTAATCTCAGGCTTTATACAGTATTATGCATGCAACTATAGCTATGCATGAGAATTTTATGCCAGGCATTATGGATGCTATATAAAAATTAGAAATGCATTTATAATTAATGAATACAGAATTTATAGTAAGTGTTATCATTATTTTTAAGTATTCCATTCATTCATTCATATTCAGTAAGCGCTTTATCCTGGTCAGGATTTCAGTGGATATGGAGCCTATACCGGCAAGCGGCACTACTCCCTGGATGGGATGACAGTCTACTCCAGGGCTATAGTATTCTAATTTTACCCTGGGTTATTTTGATCCAAGCAGAACATAAGGGTCAAATAGGTAATGCTGTTTTATTTACAATTTATTTGAGAAAATGAAATGTGTAAGCCATATTGTAATATAATATAAAAAACAACTGTTCATTCAGAGCATTGGCCCAGGTTATATAATCATTCAGATTAAAATGAAATGCACAACCTATATACAACACTACAGATTTTGTACATAAGGGTGTCTGCTTTTCTTTTCTGTAATAGCAGAACAAACTCACCATTTTTCACTGGTCCGATGTATACAGTGCCCGTGACTGGTCCATAACTCAGTCCAAAGAACACAGGCCCATTTTCGCCACTTTGCTGTCTCGTGAAAAGCAGAGGGACCTTGCACGCCAGTGCACAGTGGCAGGCACGGCGAAGAGAGAGCCACGATTTATGATTGGGTGACACCGGTGGAGGGGGTGATTTATAGTTTAATTTGCTGTTGTAATAGACAGAGGATAATAACATGTAAAATATTAATCAATGTGTAGCAACAGCAGACATCATTTGCTAAGCTTGTTATCCGCTGCTCTGCCCCTGACAGTGAACAATTAAACTGACATGTGAAAAACAAGTTGCGTGTACTCGGGGGTCGGAGTGTGTGTGAATGTATACACGTGTGCGTGTGGTAGGATTGAGGGGTGAAGGAAGGAGGTGGGGGTTGTGTGTGGAGCTTTAGAGCCCCAGGTGGGGGACATTTGGGCAGAGAGAAGGGGATTTGTGCGTTAAACAGCAACATCAGTCCCCCTCTGAGAGAATGACTGCCTGAAACGATAGACCTTTACAAGGAACATTTTCTTCCCTTCTAAAGCCCTGTGATGAATGAGACACACGACAGCACGGCATGCCTTTGAGCAATAAGCTGTGTGTTATGAAATACGTGTAAATAATAAGCAGAGCTTAATCACAGTTCATTTTGGGAAATTGGCCAAATTAAAGATGCTGTTTGTAATACAGCTTAGAGATACACTAACAAATAACAAAGAATGGAGAAAGTTCAGGATATATAAGAGATACTTTATTCTTCTTGAAATTATAGTGCAACAAATGAAAGAAAATGTGGACAGTTTTATATAATTTTGGTGTAATTTTGATTCAATATTTCATTTTTTATAGTGATGAGGGAGATTGTGAAATATTTCAAATACAATAAATAAAACAGCATTACCTGTTTGACCCTTATGTTCTCTTTGGATTAAAAATGACCCAGTGTAAAGTTTGATTACTACAGCCCTGTGATGGACAGGTGTACCATCCAAGGAGCATTCCCGCTTTCCACACAGTGTTCCGGGGATAGGCTCCTGACCAAGATAAAGAGTTTACTGAATATGAATAAATTAATGGAATACCACAGAAAATAATGGCATTCCTATATATTCTCTTTTCATTCTTTATAAATGCATTTCTAATTTTTTATATAGCATCCATAATAGCTTATAACACCTGGCTTGAGCCTGTATAAGTTCTCATGCACAGTTATAGTTAATAAATAACACATATACAATGAGCTTATGTCTTTTTTAATGTGAGTTTACATAACATGTATATTTTCATAAAGCACCATAACATAAGCTGTGCATTTTAATATATATTGTGCAGGAAAGTAGTACAACATACACTACAGGTACCATGCCAGACCATGTATATAGTGAATTACAACATTCCTGTGGACAGCAATTATAATGTCTTATGTATCCTGACTTTATCCTGAAGTCATATACTCATGTTTTATAAAGAGTTATACATGTAATTATAACTACTTATGAACATTTATACAGAGTATTACTGATGATATATAATGCAGGATTCACAGACAGTGTTATCATTATTTTCAGTATCTATAACTACTTTTACTAGCATTTATACAAGTAAGTTTATATTGAATTTATATAAGTTTATGTGAATCTTTATAAAGTATTATATACTTTATTATATGTATACATTCTACAATGCATTATTTGTATTTGTATTTATACTGTATTATAAATACCTTTATATATATTTACAATGCATTGTGAGTACAGGATTCACAGGAAGTGTTACCATTATTGTCAGTACCTATAACTGCTTATAAGCATTTATACAAGTTTATGTGAGTTGTTGTAAAGTATTATGTGCTTTATTATAGATGTATGCCCTATAATGCATTATGAATACAGGATTCACAGTAGGTGGTACCATTAGTTTCAGCATCTATAACTACATCTATAGTATAATATAATATAATATAATATAATATAATATAATATAATATAATATAATATAATATAATATAATATAATATAATATAATATAATATAATATAATATAATATAATATAATATAATACAATATAATATAGGCCAGTCTATATAGTATAAAGTATTATGTGTTTTACATGACTTTTGCATGACATTACTATTATGTGTTTTACATGATTATTATGTGCTGCTAATATGTGGATATATGCTGCTCTTCATTTTTTTCATCTCTGTCTTTGCTGTTTTTAAGCCGTTCTTCCTCTGTGTGAGAGGGAGAGATGTTCTTTTCTGCTCAGATTCTCTCAGCATCCTTCCTGCCAAAGGCTATCTGTGGGCTGAGAGGACTGCGAGGGTGAGATCTATGGGAGGTCAGTGTGGCGTGATGAGCCAAACTGCACAGGCTTTAACAAGAACCTTTCAAAAATTCAATTACAGACACAGAAATTAATAAATCCTCTCTCTTGCTTTGGAACAAAAATTTGTCAACCTGTCCATTTTTTTTCTTTCTTTCTGTACCCGGCATCTCCTTCTGACCCCGGTCAATTACATTGCTTGTAAATAGTTTTTATACATGTTCAAATAATTGCTCATCCTAATGTGCAGCGATCTGTATTCGTCACGCTCAGCGAGCCGCGGCCCCCATCAGCGCTCGCCCGACCAGCAGGCCCCATTTGCTGAGGCTGTAAGTGAAATTGAAATTGAAGTTATAATTGATATCAGGGCCCATCACCATAATGGGTTCATCATAGCGCCATCTAAAATATTAATTTTCTAATTATGGATAAATGATCAGACAAGCTGAGGCAGCGGTACTGAGGCAGCCCCTGGGAGCTCCGCAGGCTGTGGATGGGAGGACAGGGCCTCGTAAAGCCCACAAATCTTTTCTAATTCTCTGCCGCTGAGCAGCACACGGGTTCTATTCGCTCCCCATAATGGATAAATAATAGTTAAGAATCAGGCTGTTAGGCTCAATTTTCTCGCCTTACTCATGCTCTCTTTCTCTGCCACGCACGTTTTGTGTTTACGGGAGCATGTGGATATGTGCTCTTCATTTTTCCTTCTCTGTCTTTGCTGTATTTAAGCCGTTCTTCCTCGGTGTGATAATAGAGGCTTGCACGCTGGAGAGAAAAGGAGGATGCAGCAGCATGTAATGATTATTTACAAAGATGATGAGGCTACTTAGCAACACATTTACATACAAAATTTGCACATAGAGATTACTTGCCCTTGCGGTTGATATTTCTCGAGCCTAAACTGAGTTATCTGTTCGCAACATTAACCTTTTGCAAATGGCATCATCCATCCACTAAATCTAGGGCTTGTTAAATAGTCTTTTGTGGTGAGATGTAGTTATTTAGATGGTGACTTGCACCCAGATAAAGGGAGGAATTAAATATGCTCCGGCAGGACGTACATTTCGGTTTTATGTGGCGATACTTTGTGTTAATTGTTTCCCTGCACCTTGATCCTGTAATTAGGACCTCGCTAATTATCTAATTAGCCGATAGCAGAAGGGCAGGTTGACGGCAACAGTTCAGCCATCGTTCAGTAGCTCATTATCCTTGAGAAAGTCACTGCGTGCCCCCTTCCCTCCCCTTCCTCTTTGTGGCCAGCGGGCTCGGGGAAGAGTCTGGCTGGAGGAGCACACTGTTCTGCCACTCTCTGCATTTATCAAGCTGTCTCCTAAAATGGCAAGTTTTCCACATCACAAAAGCTCCTGTGACAGCCAAGTTTATATTGCAGTGAGAGTCCATATGGGTCAAGAGACAGAAGGAGGGGAGGTTTTGGCAGAAAGAGCGAGTTAAAGAAAGACTGCAAACGGCCATTTATAGGTGTTGAGTTAGAGAGCTAGAGGACAGGGCTAGAAGAGAGGAGAAGAGAGAAAACATCTCTCGAATGCCCAAGGCTGCTCCTTGTCCTGCTCAGGTGCAGAGATCCTTGTTCATTTTAGAGCTCGGTGGGGAAGCCAGACGGGACGTAGCTACATCCCTCCTGGGAGACGCCATTGGGACACCCCCATCCTTCTATTTCTCTCTCTCTCTCTCCATCAACCCCCTGCATCCCATCCTGACTCTTAGGAAGTCCAGGCCACTGGGACACTGCACCTTTGTGTTGGCCCTGCCACAAACGTGGTTAATCAGTAATCCAGTTTGGGTCTTTCTTTCTATCTCTATCTTTCTTGCTTTAGGACGTGAATGCATAACAGTGTTGTCATGCCTTATTAAGCTGATTAACAGCTATTACCATTGTTTTCTGATCTTTTTCCTGCTTGGTAAAACACTGTCAGGAGTTTACCAGTATGTGGCACTAATGAGTTATCACTAATGGTTATCAGTATGCTTTTTCATATACAGATGAATCATTGATATTTAATTAGCTGCAGTCACAACAAACCAAAGCTTAAAATGTGTTTATTGTTGCAAACTGCAGAGTAACTATATGAAGCATAAGCAAGAGGCTCTTAAAAATATAGTAGCACACTTTCTGACTGTAAACAATGTAATAATCTAATAATGTAAGAAAAGCATACACATTTAGCGTTTATCCTAAAGTATCATCTTTAATCATATGAAGCAACCATTTATATTTAACTATACCATTTAATCTTCATATTTTAGGATTTTAACATTAAATGTTTTATAGAAGATAGAAGAGCAGAGCCTACGCAAACCCTCAGTGATAAATAAAGGCATTCTCACTAGAACAGTTAAAAATATCCCAATCTGGGTGATCTGCCTAAGTTTCCTCTCCTGCCTGAGTTGGCTCTCCAGTTTCCTGCCACCTCCCATGAACATGTTGTAAGATGGATTCACTATGCTAAATGTGTGTGTGCATAGAGGCCAGCAATAGAATATTCACACAGTTACGTCGTCACATAGTCATAGTTACTGACACACAGACAGGGTGTACTATGAGAAATGATCTGGCCCATGCAGTCACTGGATTTCATAGCAATCAAAACTCCTACAGGACGAACATGACAACTCATTATCAAAAGGATGTTAGGCCAGCAAAAGAAAAAAGACATATAAAGAACATTTAGAATTGGAAGAATTGGAATGCCATACTAGCAAAGTAACCGAATATTTAGCTGACTAATCACTGCTGGGCTTGGCCAAGCGTATATGTAAACCTTTTAAAATCCAACAATTCCTCTATATAAAAAAAGGCTTCATATAATTAATATGAACCTATATCTATGATTAATGATGTAATGAATGGCAGCCTCCATATAAAATAATTCTTGTGTTATAATGCACATAATAATATCAATAATCCTCTTCCCCATGCAGCATGACATATTGCAAATCCACCCAGCATTGAAGTGTGGAAAGGCAATACACTGACAGAAAAATGTGAGAATATTTAGTTTATGTTCACATATATCACAACACAGAGCAGCCCAGTCTACAGCCGTCTGGATTCACTACAGTGGTCCAAGCAGCACAGCTCCCTTAACGTGACATTTAGCCATCCCTTTAAGTTGTATTTTTTTAATACCTTTTCTTTAATCTGTGGAGGCAGACCACACAAAAAAAGCCATTGTCCTTCTGTTGGTAATTGAGTTTTCGAAGTATCAGGAGCTACTTGTAAAAAGCATCCATCTAGCTGAGGAGCTGATCAATATGAGGAAGAGGAGAGGAGTGAGCGATTGATTTATCCCCAGGCCGCTGCTTGCTTAAGGCAGTGCCGTGGTCTGAACACCGCAGCTCCTTGGAGCCAGATTAACACTGAGCCTCATTACCACGCGTGTAAATAAAGACGGATGGCCAGCAATATTCCCACAAATTTGTTTCCCATTACAGCAGGGCCAGCAGTAATTGCGGCTTGTGATCGGATTCCCCCGAGTGTGTGTACAGTTACATTCATATTACTGCCTGGACGACATGCTGTTTGGCGACAGGAGTAAATATTCATCTGAGTAAAACAAGAACAAGCCTCTGTAGACTTCATCGACTAATTCTGGTAATGTAATGAGATTCGGCCTTGTCATATTGTGCACTTTGTGCATAGTGTGTGCTTTTAAATTTAAAATGCATCTAGCATTTTTCGTTGAAAGTAAAAAGTCTAGGCTCGATCAAGTAAAAAAAAAAGTATCAGTCTAGACTCCTGGTGTCTGATGATGTTGGTCAATAAGTAATTAATCACATTAACCAAATATGTTGCTACTCGGTGAAAAGTTTTTAGAATTGAGTGCATTAATATAAATCTGTGATTTGTTGCAGTCCACATTACACTGTCAGAGCTGCTGTTACAGAAAATTAATCAACACCTTCTGATGAATCAGATTCAAGAATTGTACCTTGCTGCTGTATAACACTAAATCAATGGATATTAGCAGCTACTATTTCACCATACCTGATTTATTCACTACTGGGATCCATATTTTGAGTTATAAAATAGTGTCTAATATGTGACATCTATCCAAAAACAAGGATTATGGTTTAAATGGATCACAAACATAAACTTTCATGTGCAGTGCTAATCACTCTATGATAAAATACAATGATTTGAATGACTCATTAAAGGGTTTAAATGTTCAGTGAGAGTTGTATTTGTATGCTTAGGAAGGCACTCTTGACACTTCTACAGGAGGAGGATACTTGAAAGAACTGTGTGCCCTAGGTGAGCTGCAATCGCTTCTTCACTTCTCATCTTATCGATTTCTGCAAGAAATATAGAAGTGGTGCTCTGGAGAGGACGGAGGGCTGCCCTGCTATTGAGTCGTTTTCCCCATCTTTTCAAAAAATCTTTAATCAAACTTAAAGTGAAATACTAACATGCCACTTGACATGACCTTTTAGCCTGTTATGAATCACCACATTTTTAAAATGGTGCTGGTGACCATCTTTTGCCTGCCTTGTGATAGATATTCCCTCATCGCTACACAGTGGAGGAGACAGAACAGCTTCAGTGTTTGGTCTAATGGTTATCTTGGGCCTCCTGGCTAGTGACCTATGACAAATCCTAGACAACAAATCCATGTTTAAAGCACTGGAGATATTCTTCACAGGTTTTCCCAAGAACAGGACTGCACTTAGTAGTCCAGTAGTAGTGCACATACACATTCTTCATGGGCAAAACAAAAAAATGTGGTTTCTTTGAAACAAATTTTAATATTGGAATAAAAATATGGGTCAGGATGAGAAAAATGAAATCAATACAGCGCAACAAGATCAATGCCTAACATGGCACTTCGATTAAAGAAGGCACAAAACACAAAACTGGAGGTGAAGGGCCATGGCCTTTTGAACTATGAGGACTGTAAAATGTGGTAGGCTATAAAAACCCAGAACGACTGGCTGATTGAAGTCTCTTATGGCCCATCGTTACATTATCATAACCCAAAACACCGCAATGCTACATAGAGGAAATCCAGCCCTAAATACAACAAATAAGATGCCATTGAATGTCCATTAATTATAAAAGTATTTTTCATTTTAGAATTTAGTGACAGTTCTGGGAAATCTTTCAATCAGAGGATAATAGACTCAAGGGTCTATAATTGCCACAGAGCCCAGGGCTTTAAAGCACTCCATCTTGTCCAACATCACCCGAGGGCAAGAGCCAGCTGAGGGTAAGATCCTCACACAAAGAGCTCATTGGGAAGGTTTAAGCCCTTAAAACAACATGCAGCACCATCATACTCAGAGAAACAATGGCACACACATTAGTGAATCCCCAGTGGGCCGGCTGGCTTGCTCTGCAGAATGATGGCCCCGTGGTGTTGGTCCATTGAAGACACGTTTGTCCCAACTGTTCTTTTTTGTGGCCGGCTTAGGTACAGGGTTAAGGAGGAGGAGCAGCAACCGCAGGGCACATCTTCTACTCACACATCAATCTAGCTTCATTAAAAGAGTCTTAACATTCCAGGTTTACTTCATCAGCATTCCTGTAAAGATGAGTCTTATAATGAGAGCAATCTGGACTTTCTGCATCTCTGTCTGTCTGTCCGTCTGTCTCTCCCCCCCCCCCCCCTTCTCCTCCTTCCCCTCCCCCTACCCCTCCCCCCAAAAAAAAAACCACTATTGGACTTAAACCAATTTTTTCTTGAGTTCAAAAGTCTGAAACTTCTGTCAGAACCTTCATCTTTAGGTTGTTATTGTATGTCAAATTTAAAAAAGGGCCAAAACTCAAACCTAATTTAAAAAAATAAAAATAAAAATAAATAAATAAATAAATAAGAGGAAATAATAAAAATAAATAAATAAAATAGGATACTGAACTAGATTTTAATTTCATATAAGCATTTCTCAAACAACAATTATTGGTACGAATTTACATTAAGGATCCTTAAAATATAAAATAATTGTCCTAAAAAAACCCTCCACCTAAACATGAACCCTTTTTATGAGTTAACTCTGAAGCTTCTATCAGATCCAGAAAGGAATTAAACTTCAAGTATCTCAAGCAATTAAACTTCTAGTACAAATTTACATTAACTGTCATTTTACATTAAAAAAATTATCACTGAAAAAAAAAAACAAGTACAACCCCTCCTACTGAACATGTAGCCTTCTCCTGTGTTACGTCTGAGGCTTCTGTCGGATCGCTCATCTTTTATGAAACATCCTAATAGCTTTCCTTTTCTTTTCCTTTTTTTAAGTGGAATATCATATTATGCCTAGAAATGTACAGAGAATGGATATGAAAAGATGATGTCTTTCATCAAAGACGGTGCTCTTCCATCCATCAGGCTAACTAGCCATCCATTCCATAAGCTGCGAGCCTCACCGCTGACTGTGTATTACTCTAAAAAGCCTCCAGCAGCTGAGGTAAATGATTCTGGTTATAATCCAAGGCACTTATGTGAATCAGAGGATCCAGATTTTGATAGGTTTGTAATGGACTTTTCCTCTTCATTAACTGACTTATAGGTCCTGGATTTTATGCTTTGTGGCTTTAAATTGAATAATACATCTCGGATGTTAAAGTAACATTCATATTTTTAAAATCAATGTTAGTAAAATTTTATGTACACTGTTGTATTTGTTGATAGCTGCTGCTCGCAAATAAAGCAGCAATTTATTGGCCCTGTGCTCTTTTTTTTCTCTACTATTATCACAAGCGCAAAGGCACGCCATAAAAAACTTTAATTAAAATTTTAATTAACAGCAGTAATCAATAGGGTGTAACATAACATCTCACATATTTTCGGCGACACAACGGGAAAATGCTATCAAACAAACACAGAGGAACAAGAGATGATGATTTTATGGACTAATAAGTGAATACATTCTCGCTCTTCCCATTCCATCTCACTTTAAAGAAGTGTGTATAAAGTCAGAGACCTCGAACGAAACACCTGTACAGGTAAAGATGTACATCTTAATGACCTGTGGTCACGGCCTTATACAGGCAATTTTTATTTTTGTTTAGGATCAGGAAAACGAGGATTTTCATAGCTCTTTCCTCTAAACTTGAAATGAAATGTGTAGAGACAAAAACAGTAACCATATATCCTTATTCTCCAAATATGATTTATACACACTTTACATAATTACACCAATAACATGATATTCACCTTTAAAAAGCCCTTAAGAGTTAAGTGGAAGAACACAACACTTTCCTTCAAGCACTAAAACACTACAGTCTGTAATAAATTAAAGATTGTTTATGACCTTTCTGACTTGTTCTCTGACTGAGGCCAGACACAGAATGGAAAATAAACATTATTTCTCTGTGCTTTATCTGACGTTTGACTTTGAAGGCAAAGATTTAAAGACACTTCTCGGGCTAACTGTGCACGATTTGCCAGCTGTAAATTATCTGAAGGTTGTTGTTATATAGAAGGAGCATGAAATACTACGCTTTGTGAATGTGTATGTGTGTGTGTGTGTGTGTGTGTGTGTCTGTGTGTGTGTGTGTCTGGGTGTGGGTGTGGGTGGGTGATTTTCAAATTTCAAGTTTCATTTAAAACTATTTAACACAGAAAGGACAGACTAAAAGTGTGTATCTCTGTTTGCATGTAGGTGGATTGGCTACAATAAATTGCCCCTAGGGGTGAAAGTGTGTGTGAACGCGGTGTGCATGGTGCCCTGTGATGGACTGGCGACCCATCCGGGTTGTATTCCCACCTCACGCCTAGTATTCCCAGGATAGGCTCTGGATCCAGCACGGTGCTCACTAAAGATGAATGAATGAAATATTTGCATCGTTATATTTAACTGAGTTAACCCATTTAATCCCAGCTCTGTGAGTGCATGAATTTACTCTGTGGCCTTTTCCACACACACTCCATATCCTTTCACAAACTGTTTGCAGTTGATGCGAAACTACAAAATTAAACCAAAATTAGACCAAATTATTGAAACATGTTTAAACAGAATCTAAGGCAATAAAGCAACATAAAACATTCTCCATTGTTTAAATAAGCAATATTGAGGCAAATATAATAAAGACACCTTTATTTTTACTTCAAAATCTTAATGCAATATGGAAAGTTAGGATCAGCCAATTAGAGCTTTATGTTACCCAAGCAGTCCTAAGTGTGACTGTTCACAAGCTCAACTTGTTTTATATTCCTGTACCATGACACTGTTGAATTCTTAATTCTGATTGATCAGAAGGTGTTGGCTGATTTACTCTAACAGCAGCTCTGACAGCTGCAAGGCCAATCCCAGGTTTATATCAATGTGCTTACTCTTATACATTATCGTTTCTATAGTAACAACTTAGACAAGGACACTCCATGATGATCTAAGCCTAATAATAAATAGATTAAAAATGCATTAACAGACAAAAATGTATAATCATTAAGATGTTCCACAACAATAAATGTAATTATAAATTGATCAAACAGATGACATATATCATTCATTAATAAATAACAATTTAACTGACGGCAAATTTCTGTGGTATAACAGTAATAAAACACTTTGGGATAATAATTAACTTCAGAGTGGTTCCAATAACTCTGCTTTGTGTTGAACTGCATCATGCCAGCACATTCTTGATTATTTTCCTATAGCAGCATGCATTGTTGCATTTTATTCCTTACACATTAAAGTAACACAAGCTATAATTGAACGTATGGACTTAAAATTAAACCTTGGTCAAAGTAAGCAAAAAAAAAAAATCACGTCAATTTATCACAGCTTTTTTTCAGTTTAGATAATTGTTAAAAATTAGTCGCAACAGGTTGACACATTGTTTACTTCGATCCAGTGGAATTAAATGGGTTAACTACAATTTGCATATGGGAAGAGCGGTGCTGCTCCTGCTTCTGCAAAAAGCCATCTCATCATCTGTGCTCTAAATTTAAGAATGACAGCAGGTGAAAGAGAAACAACATCCCAGTGGAAGAACAGAGCTTTGGAAAACTGAACACAAATCAACACAATATTGTCTACCACCTTGCTCTGATCGATGAAAAAGAAATACTCAAAAGAAGAAAAGTGCTAAACCAGACGATGCAACTGTGCTAACATTTGCTCAAAACTATTCAGACCAAATATTCTTTCGAAGCTGCTCAAACATTTGTCCATCCAATCGAGCTGTTTACAAGAAAAATTCGCACTGACGGTCGAGGGCAATGATGAGAGGGGTGCGAGGGAAACTATTTGTCACAGCTGGGCTAGTCGGGGGTGTCGGGAGCATGGCCTTTTTATCACTGTCTGGCCTCGAAGTACAACACACATACCTCGTCACACAGAGGCAACACAGCTGCGTTCACAGCCCCTACGCTATGTACACACTCACCTAGAGCACAGCCCTAATCCAAACACCTCACATAGACCTCATTCACTTCACCCACATTCACACATTACACACAGCACTGACACAATCACTGCACCACCAAAGAGGCTGGAAACTACTTGTAAAACACTGATTATTGGGTATTTGTCTGCTAGTGAGTCACTAAGCTTCACTAACTACTACAGACATGGCTTTGGTCATGTGACCATTTACACCACCTGCATAAAAATGTTCACATGAAATCAAGACATCTCAGGTTGCACGTCATATTGTGTCTCTAATATCCGTGTAGTTACTCTTAAACTATACATGCAACTGTAATGTATCTACTGAGTATTTATTACCGATTTAAAGTACATCTTGTATAAATAACTACATGCATCAACTTCAGTGTTGCCTCATGCCATTTTTTTCGTATAATTCCTCTACCATATTTCTGTTGTTAAGTGCTAACTCAACAAAATCAGATGGATTATCACCAAATTTTATCCACTTATTTTATTTCAACAGCTAGCCACGTCACTAGCTGTCAATATATACTTATAAACTTACATAAGCCTCAATTGAATGAAAAAAATACAGTATATTTCTATTTGTACTCCTGTATTCTGTAATGAAACATCCTCAGAAGTTACATTACAGTCACGTTTATAGTTTAGGTGTAACTATACAGATATTAGAGACCTGATCATTTTTATTTGGAATTGGTCACATGACCAGTGTCATTTCCTTGAAACGTACATCTCAGAAAGAAAATAAGTTAAAGAAAAACCTAAGAAAATAAAGTCAGTAAACATGCTAAAAAAAATTACAAGCACCTTATTTGAGGCATATAATATCTAAGGGAATTATTCATATTGAAATAAGATTGTACTGTCATGTAAAATCTGTAATGTTATTGTAAAATAATCAACACTGGAGGGGTAAGAGTAACTCTGCTTTGCATCGGGGCATTGAGTATTTTCCTATAACAGTATATGCCTGTATATTGTGTGCATTATACTGTATTTTATTCCTTAAATGTTTAAAAAAAAAGTTTTACACAAGATTAAAATTGATTTTTGATTCATTATGTTTCCTTTGTCTTTTTTTCACTCTGAGAAATGTAAGTTGCATTTATATGGTTTTAAATTAATTTAAAATTTAAACATTTTCACAAACTTTTCCAGACAAAAGTTAAGTGCAAAAAGGGGCACATGTGTTTAATGTTCACTTATTTACAGAAAATCAAGTTTAAAAACTACATTTGGAAATTTACACACACATCCACAATGTCCCATAGCTGGGAAAAAAATTGCGATTGCATGAATGAATGTATGTATTTTAGTGAACTTGGTGCCACATAAAAAAAATCAAAATCAATGTAAGTTTTGAAAATTGCTGTACAATTTAGCTGTGTAGAGTTAAACTGAGTGATGGACAGCAGAATTCTCCATGGCCAGGTGAGGCTTAGTGTGATATGTATTAGGTGTGACTACATTGGCAGTTGAACTGTGTGTGCAGCACGGTTCCAGTGTTGTGTGGTTTGTGGTACGTGTGTATGTGTGTGTGCATCTGTTTGTGTGAAAGGGGTCTGAACACCCCATGTCTCACTAACTGTTTCCATAACCTTGGGACTGACTGAAGTCTACCTGGCAGAGAGTGAAGCCCAGGCTGCAGGCTGTGATTGAAAATTGCTTTATTGCTTTATATGCGATTCCCCATTCTGTTGCCAATCCCATTTATTTATGGTGTGGCGGCGCCCTGGTACACCTGCTTAGAGCTGGTGGAGATTACTTTTGGAAAAAAGAGAGACACAGCCAATCTCTAGGGGCCATTAACCTGACAGGCGCTCTCTCTTTCTCTCTCTCTTTGGCTTTTTTCTTATTCCCCTCTCTCCATCTCTCTGCCCCGACCCTGTCTTTCTCTCGTCTTCTCTCTTCTATCCTCTCACTTTCTCTCCTCCCGTAACACCCCTGCTCTGTTCTGTATGGCCATCAGACGCAGATCTCCAGCAGCTGAGAGTGCACTGTACTAATATTACCTCAGCCAAGGCGCAGGGCTGAAGAGTGGGTCATCCTGATGTGACATTCTTCATCATCGGGCCTGATGGTCTGTCTCAAGGTGTACTCTGAATGGCAGGACATGAGGCCATGACAAATAGGTGGTGGAGGGCATTAAGAAGGATGTTGTGAGTTTTATCAGGGATTGTAGGTGCTGTATTTAGTAAGATGAGTAGATGCAGAGAGAAAGAGAGAGAGAGATCCTTGAATAAGCTAGCTGGAGTTTTGGTCCTCTTATCCTCATATATATCAAAAATTAAGGTTTTCATCTGACTCACGCTTATACTTCAGGGATTTAACTGTAGTATTTATAGCCTTTGACCTGTGAAGCATCTACACTCTTAAAAATAAAGGTGCTAAAACGGTTCCTTAGAGTGATGTCATAAAAATTATTCTTGGTACCCTAAAGAACCCTTTGATCCCTGATTATTTAGCAAATTTTTGTTACCACAATAAACAGAATAATCATTTTACACCATATAACGGTAGCAACTGTGGTGAATTTTTTTAGTTGTTTATGATACATACAAAAGTGGTTAATATTCCATCGATCAAACAGTTCTTTAACAAATCAAAAATAGTTCTTCTATCTCATCAATCTAAAAAAATCTTTGTCTTTAATCTTGTAATTAGAGTGTCTGCTTGTTAATTATTTTTTTAAGGATGCTTGAAGGGTTCTTTATATAGCTGAGGGTTGTTGGCTTCCTAAAAGGGTTTTTCTTAGAATCCTCTCTAGGGGTAATTTAGAATTACTACTACTACTACTACCAATAATAATAATAATAATAATAATAATAATAATAATTTCTTCTTCTAATTATTATTATTATTATTATTATTATTATTATTATTATTAATTACTACTACTTTTTCTTAAAATCATACATCATTGCTATTATATTATTAAAATATATTAGGGCACGCATGGATATTTATACATCACACTTAACATTTGCTATATTATGAACTTCAAGTTTAAAACCTGAAATGTCCCTGAAAAAAATCATAAATTTTTTGCCTTGCTTTCAGTTTCTGGTATATTTAAGTTTTACTCTTCTCTTCTGTGAAGTTCTGGTTATTTTACTCCGCATTACACTTTAGAGATGTTTTCCACTTTCTGACCTCCACTGTTGCTCTGCATTACATTATCAGTCAGCACAACCTCATTCTTACAGGAGCACATTGAAGATTCGCTCCTCCTGATGCTCATATTTTCTCTTCCACTCTGAAAAAGACAGAGAGCAGCATTTAACATTCTCTAGCTTTAAATGACGATGTCTGGTTGTGTGTAATACCCCACCCTACACACTCACACACGCTCATTTTCCATTCTTTAATCGTATCCCTCCAACCCTACACTCATCCACTTCACCTCCAACCATCCTTCTGTGCCTCTGTTCTCTTCTGCCACACACACGCACACACACACACACACACACACAGCCTACTGTTGTCTAGAGAATATCCAGCTCTCATACATATTTGTTTCCCTTCTCGAGATTCACAATGGGTGTTCTCTAATAACAAATCATTTCTTTTTGTCTAACTTTAATCTGGCCTTGTCTGACAAGCACCATCCTTTTCGGTGAAGGGTAAGACCACTTAGAGAAAGGCCAATAAGCCGCAACACAGAACACGCTGACGGTGGTGATTTGTCAGGTGCCCCGCTACAGTGCTGGTCACCCCAATGGATTTATCTCAAGGTAAATGGAGACACTGCAGGCCGAGGACCGGGACCCTTTGATTAAGCCCCCCTTTTTGTTGTACTGATAAATGTTGCTTGTGTTTATCTATTTGAAATGCCACTAAATCTGGGAGTCCAATGGAGAAAAAGAAGACTTTCCACATAAAGGAAGCCCAAATGATTTATGCCTAGCTATGCAGAGCGAAATAGGGAAAAGAGACCGGTGATCAAGGGCTATTTTAAAGCTCACAAGGTCAACGTGAGCAGCAGAACGGATGAAGATGAAAAGACATCAGGGGGAAATCTCATTCATTTCTGTCACTGCTTTTGACCAGGTGCTGGCAAGGAATAGAAGAATAACAAAGGAGAGGCAGATAAGATAAAAACATGGCATCGAGGAAAGAGGGATATGTGGTTAAAAAAAATTCCCCTGGGCTGATGATGAGGAAGAGGAAATGAGAGCAGAACCCACACCACGGCAACCTCCATTTTCTCCATCTCACCTTCTCTGCATCCATTTTATTGCACTCTTTCACTCTTTTCATCTCTCCACCTGCTCCTTTACATTCTCTCCATCTGCTCTCACCCTAAGGCTCATCACTCCTTCTTTTCTCTCCTGCCTCTTCATCTTTTTATTTGAAAGACAGAAACATATTCATACTATTTATTTATTTATTTATTTTCCTTTTTGTTTCAATGTAAAGCTCCACATAGTGTGTAAAACTTTATTTTGAGACAAGACAGCTTTTCAAGAATCTTTGATTCCTGACTTTCTGCCCTCCCATCACTCTATAGCAGTCTTTCCTGTATTATGTTGTTCTGGTTATATGTCTTGTCCAAGCATCTCTGCTGGACTAAAAAAATAACACTCCATTCTCCAATCTGCTTTCAAATTTTACCATCACTTAAACTAATATATTTACAACAAACAGCAAACATAAATAGACCGACTGTCCTAGCGTGACAGCTTACATTCCAGCTAATCTGTCTCAGAAAAGTCAATAAAGCCAAAGCGCAACTAAGTAATTGGGCATAAATGGTCATTACTTAAGGTCAGCTAAGGATGATGACTAGCCAAGAGCTGCATTTCTTCATTCCGTACTGTCAGACATAAATTATGAAGAAGCCAGGATGACAAATAATTGAAGCACTAATATCATTAAAAATATTAAGCTATTAAAGGAAAAGTCCACCCTGAATGACATGTATTTTAATTTTTATAATTAATATGTGATCTTCAGCAGGTTCAGAGATGTATTTTGTAAAGAAATTCTGAGTTGATTTTTTTTTAGTTTGAAAAGTCTTTTGTTGACATGTTGGTCTGTTTTCACTTTGCTTAACAGTTTCCTATATTCCCCTCAATGCCATTCGACTATCTGCTCATAGTGGCACCTGAAGAGAGTGATGCAGTGGTGCTTTAGTGCTTTAGTCTGTCCAGATCTCTTACCTTCTCATCTGTTCACTCTGCCCAAACTCTGTCAAAGCCATCACGTTTGTCATCTCGTACATCGCTAACTAGTCGAACTCTAGAACTTTGAGTCTGGTATTTGCTGTCTCCACTCCACTATTAATGGACTTCTCATTAATTTGATATTGAACATCACTAAAAACTGTGGCGTTCAGCAGGAAGCTCTTGCTCTCTGTTTAGGTGTTAACAGTGAAACCTGACCATTATCCTTTTTTTTAAAGTTTTTTTTAAAGTTTTTTCTCCTATTAAGCAGTGTGGCACACAACCTACTCATGGTAATAATAAAAAAAATACAGCATCAACCAACAAATTAGCACCACAATCACTAAGCATATTGCAAATATTTCAATATAAACATATCTAAGGTGTTTCAGGGTGGAGTTTTCCTTAAATAGTTTACATTTCCTTTTCTTAACATAATACAAATGATATCTAATAACCTGTAGGTGCAGTCTTTGCATTGTTAACTGCTTAAATGGCTAAATCCATTTGTAGAGAAGCTGTAAAATAGAGCTATGTCTTCATTTTTTTATTGATTAACCAACAAGGGGTCTAAACTGCACTTAAGTGTGCCTCAGCCTAATAATATTTTTAGATCATTGCCATCAATGTAGTCAGACATACTTGCCTGATAAACACTATATTTAGCCAGGAGTATGGCTTTTTAATACCCACTCTGTAAATTGTACAGAATTGTACAGTCTATGTATCAAATTAACATAAATCAGTTATTGAAAAGGAGATCTCCCAGAAATTCAATTTCTTCTTAAATCATTTAGGGGAAGTTTCTGGAGTGTTCTGCATACCGCACTACAGTCACAATGCCTATGTGTTTTGCCAGCTCACAAACAAAACCCCTTTTACTTTGCAGAGATGAAGAATTATTTATACACTATATAACCCCATTTAAGGTCATCATTCTTCGCAAGATAAGTTTCCCCTCCAAACCTGATTGAGTTAGAAATAAAATAGGAACAAATTTGGCTTGTGTGCTATTCATTGAAGTATTTATTTTGATCACAACAATGATCATCCTTTTTCATTTTTAGCCAAAAAAAGGAAGTTGTCCTTAAGAGCCCTTTGTCCAAAATTTCTGAGGTGAATCCAAACAATTTAAGAAAGAATACGATTTATCCATAGATAAATTATGCGCTCCAGCGAATCCTTGTGATCTAATCTTGTGTATATATTAGCGGAGCAGAAATCAACCCCATAACAGCGTCCCCCCTTTCATTGTTTCCTTGGCCCTAACCGAAGCTAAAGGTAACCCTAGCACCAGAAGATCTGAAAGATTATACATCAGGAAAATACCACAGGGGGATATATCACTGCCAGCCAGACACACCCACTGAAATGAATTGGGTCAAATGGAAACAGTGTACAAGGGCCGGGCCCACTGACAATTACTAATGTGGTGGCTATCGCGGGTAATAGGACTGTACAAATGGCGAGAGGTTTGTAAACTTTACCTGCTTCTCCTGGTCCAGGGTGTCTGGCACTGCAAATGCTGACTAAATCAACATGTGCCTCGATGTATGGACGTCAGGTAGTGGGTCCACAGAGACTGAGCAGACGCTGTGAACAGGGAAATGGAGCAGGGCGGATGAACTTAGAGAGGAGGGAGGAACAAAGGAGAGACAAATAACTGCTTTACACAGTCAGTGAGAGTTTAGATTTTTAACAAGAACAAGAGCAGGGAGGAGAGAGAGTTTTAAGTTGAACTGGGCATGTTCCAGCACACAGCACTCTCTCTTACCTGGTATTCTTGTGGTTAGATTAAAACAAAGTATCAAAATCTTCCCATTACAGAATCTGATATACAACCCTCTTAATGAATGAGTAAAAATAGCATAGGCCACGTAGTATTTTTATAATTTTATACCATATTAGTAACAGCAACAATAATAATAATGTTGTTCTTCTTCTTCTCCTCTTTCTGGCTGCTCCCATTAGGGGTTGCACAGTGGATCATTGGTCCGCATACTTGATTTGCTACAGTTTTTATGCCGGATGCCCTTCCAGATGCAACCCTCCCCAATCAAACCCAGGACATGGTGGTGAGAGCGCTGTGGCCTAACCACTAGTCCTTCAGGGACCCAACAACAACAATAATAATAATAGCAACAATAATAGTAGCATGAGCAGCGATCTGTGGGGTCCAAGCACCTGTTGCAAGTGATAGCTGATGATAGCTCAGTGCTAACCCTTTGACATGCCTGCTAAAACCTGACTGACCACTGCTTGCCATGTTTTTTTTTTTTTATGGTTGCCATGCTATTGTTAGAAATCCACTTACAGATTAGCGCAAAGATTAGTGTAGTAGACCAAATTTCAGTTTAATCAGATTTGCAGCTCTTGAGAAACAATAATTTGGGTGTTATAGTGCCCCCGGTTGATGACCACACCCCAGCCTTTGTACACATCCTCAGAGTCTTGATCAGGGCTTTCAGGTTTCATGCAAATCTCTAAAACCAATCATGAGTTACAGCCGTTTGAATAAACCAAGCTCCCACCCACTAGGATTGATTAGAATGGGGCATTCATATTGTATGTAAATTTAAACATATTTTTGAAAATTGACATTCAGACTAAAATTTTAGGCCTTACTTACTAAAGAGATTTGTTTAGCCAAACATGATTCCTTCACCGGCACCGTTTGAACATGTCCCTGTTTGTAACATAACTGTTAGTCTTCTCTCCCGTGACACAAACCTGCTAAAGGACACAAACATGCTGTGCTTGTCTTAGGACGCTCTCTTCCGCCCACCACCCCCCATCCTCAGCTCTGTGTGTGCCGTCCTCGGGGTTAGCGTGGGTTACTGCTGCCTCACACCTGTGTGACGCGGTTTACACTCCAGCCTCAGCATTGTACAATAGCCTAGCTGTGTCAGAGGGCCTGTGCACCTGGATGAGTTCCTGCCTCGGCTCTCAGCTATGTGCCAGTGTGGTGTGAGCTGAACTGCGGCTTGGTTCACAACACACACACACACACACCTCTGATATGCCCCAAAATACTCAGAAGTGGGCGCCACCTGTGTCCTATCAAAAATGAAAGGCTTAGAGGTAAAGCCCATACCCCTTTATATATATATATATACATACATACAAAATAAAGGCACGCACACATACTCTTACACACACACACATCCCACATGCAAACACACACCCTGATCCCACGCTAGTTCAGTGGTGGCTATTATGACACATTATTAATTGCCACCATTATCCACAGCAGCTTGGCTGGGAGCTCAGCTGCTCTCTGTAGGCATGAAGGAAAGACCTGCAGCTCCTGAATGAGGGAGAAAGGGAGAGAGGAAAAAGGATCATGTGCCACAAGGCTACAGATGCAACACTCTGCCCAAAAGGGATTGTGAAATGGTGAATAATTGATCAGAAAACATTTTTCTTGGTCCTTTCCACTGAGCCACAAATCCTCCCTAAGCTTCTCAAGGGAAGAAGCACATAGTCTATTCCTGTGTCTCTAGGCTGAACAGACTGACTGAAAGGGCTTGAATGATTGTGTTAGACCTCAGTGTTCAGTCGTCATGTACAAATAACCACGACAAGCACTTATTCATACACAGAGACTGGAGAGAAAGAGACAAATGTATGTATGTATGTATGTATGTATGTTTGTACCTAAAAAAAAAACTTAATGTAAATTAGGGCTTTTGTCACACTTAACTATACATGAGTCCATATCCGGTATGGATTCTGTAGTCATTAAGGAGTTCTTCCCATTAGAGTGAATCCATGATTAGGCTGCCATTTGTATCCAAATAATATCACATTACCAATATATATGTAGGTAGGTAAAGGTAAAAGGCACTTACATACACTTCACAACAACCTATCTGCATGTTGTCTGTACTGTATAAGAATAAAACATCTAGAGCACTTACAAAATAGCATTTTTGCCTGCTTCAGCCCACTATAACTACAATTTACCTTGAACTATAACCATTTAAATATGATATTCAAATGATCATATTATAGATATCGTAGAGATCATATTATGCTGCTATAACATAACATAAGTGATAACAGGAGCTAACTTGTTTCACACATGTTCCATAACATTTAAGGTAATTAAAAATTGATAACAAAGTATACAGTACTGTGCAAGTACATGTAAAGAGATGCTGTAAAGCAATATGGCTTCATAAATAATGAAATTAAACATCTTCAACCTAAATATATACCATAAACAGCAGTAAACAGCAATAAATGAAAAAAAAAAGTCAATATTTGTTGTGACAACAGTTTGCCTTTAAAAATGCATCGATAGTCTCAGGAACATACAGTTCGTAGAGTTTTATGAGAACATTGGCTGGTAAGTGTTTCTAAGCATCTTGGAGAACCTGCCACAGTTCTTATGGAGATTTTGACTGTTACACTTGCTTCTGTTTTTGCAGGTGATATCTGCCTGACTTTTCTGTCTTAATAGTGGTCTGGTATGTATTATGTTACTTTATTGACATACAAATTTTTTTCTGTAAAATTAAATTAAAAAAATATTTGGAAATAAAATCAAAATTGCTCTTTTATCAACACTTTACTTATATTTTACTGATATAAACATCTAAAACAAAATTTGTATTTAAAAATAGGGTGATTACAACTTTTACAAAAGACCTGTATGTCATTCTTTAAATAATAAAAAAATCACTGTAATCATTGGCAAATCAGTGTGGTATAAGAGGAATAAAATGTTTTAGGATGTCCTGTTATAGGACAATAATCAACTTCAGGTATAACGTTAACTCCATCTCTTAGCCTCAGCTCACATGACACCACCCAGTCAGTGATTATTTTCCTATAACAGCACACTGTGTCATGTTTTATTCCTTACCTAGACATCAGCCCTTTTTGATTCATACGATCCTCAATAAGAATATTCTCTAAACAACACCCTAAAATTATAAGCCTTTAGCAATGCGAGTCTAATGCAAGTCTAACTGTGACCTGGGATACATAACTGTTACCTAGTGAACACACACACAGAAACACAGAACATCTCAATTGGTGTGGTTTTGTCTATGCCTCCCTCACATCACAGATGGAGAAAAGGATAGATGAAAAACTGATGGAGAGAGAGAGAGAGAGAGAGAGGAGGAGGAGGAGAAGGAGGAGGAGAGGAGGGAAAAAATTGATTACAGCACATGTCGTGGAATCCAATTGTCAACAGCATCCTTCACAAAACTCCCCCAACCCATTCATCTGAAACTGATAAAAAAAAAAAAAAAAAAAAAAAAGAAAAAACAGTTACGTGAACTGTCACACCAAGCTCTACTGTTAATCTAAGGTAATTAGTGTCAGACTGATTCCCAATACATCATGGGTAGGATGGCATACTCTGCACTGCTCCACCAGCAATCTGTTTCTCCTCACTCGTGTTGCTGTGTGTGTTTTAGTCACACTTATAAAACACAGTGTTCTTGTGAACTGTGCTAATGAAGGTATGGTGGTTTTCTACTGGTTGGTGCATTCAGAACCAACAACTGGCCCAAGCAACCAGCAGTAACCAACTTGGTTTTAGAAGTAAAACCCTTGGTTTTAATTTCCACTGATTTGAGAGATGAGTGGAACAGTTACCATGGCGACAGTAAATGCAACTGCATCATTTCAGCTCGCAGTGGTAGAAAAAAAACACAATCAAAAAAGTTTATAGATCAATGTTGTTTGATCAGTGATTGGAGTATTTTGAAATTTAATCAGAAATAAAAAGATGAAAAACATGACAAAGATTCAATGCAATTATTGTTGTCATTTTAATCCAAACTTAATAAGTAAGGGATAAAACACTTGGGGTTGTGCTGTTAGAAAAATAATCAACAGTGTGGTTGATTATTGTTATTATTATAATATAAAAATAACAAGGCAAAAATAATGACATACCTGTTAGTACTTTAGTATTATAATCAACCAAAGTTGTTTAATTCCTTGTAAACCACAAAAAATTGCCAACACAAAGATTTTTTTAATTATTAAAGAATGACTCATTGTACATTTTATCCATTTATAGTTATATTTAATGTTCTGGAACATCCAGGAAAGCAAGTTAGCTCATATTAGGAACTGCAAAACCCACTGTAATGAAGACTTTCCCATGACTTAAAGGAACAGCTTTACCTCTGTTACAAAATGCTGACACTGGAGACTCCGTCCAAAAAATGCTAACTAATATGTCTCCTCAAAGATAAAATGTCACCATATCATCAGCTACACACATTTTGAATTTGTGGTGCACCCTCAATACAAAACCCTGGGAATTAGTTGTTACTATAAAAATCTAATGTACCAGAATGAGAGCATTAAATACATAAATATATAAATATTAATTTCAATACAATACAATTTTCAATACATAATGAATAACATATAATACATTTCAAAAATTAATTAATAATATAAAATAAAAATCACACTGGAAAATCTCATATTACATTTGTAAATTCTCATTTAACATTATGATCAGAAAATGAAAGTGTTTCTGTTTGCTGCTGTGTGTGTGCCATAGACATTGTTGTGCTTGTATGAGAAAAGAAAAGATTGTAAGAGGTTGAAAAAAATAAAATGGTACAATACTGCTTCTGATGGAACAAACAACCAACTTTCAACCTAGTCTTTTTATTTTGTTTTATTTTTGTATGTTGTTTGTCAGTGTGTATGGCATCGAACATTGTGTAATGTGTTATGTGTAATCAATGAGGAAGAAGGAATATTGCTAGCTCTGGCCTTACATACTGTTATTTCCTTTTAATACCAATCTTGAGTTACCAAAAACTATACAACTCTGACGTTTGATACTGGAAAAGTGTCCAATGAAAAAAGGCCAATATATACTACATCGACTCGCACCAAGCAGTTCTAACATCTGTTAAATGTTACACTTCCATGTTACAGCATTAAACATTTTCAGATCCTGATACAGAGTATTAAGCGCTTAGTAGATGCAAGAAAAGTAAATATTGGCACACATTCTTTAAGACTCATTCACACATTCAGACACGCATGCTTTCAAAGAGTGTTGGGCTTTGAAGGTCTGCAATGGCATCTTCAGTACAAATACAGGAAGTGTTTGTTTCTTCTGGGATGAATAGAGGTCTGTGAGGAAATGTTTTAGCACATATTCTTGCCAAACTGCCTCCGATCATTTATACACAAACACTGACACAAACAATTTTTACAAATGTGTTATGAATTCCCTTCAAATAAAGTGTTACCAGTGGCTCTTTGTACTGCACTAACTATTGGTACAACCATTGTTCCCACTAAGCTGTGTGCATGTGTGATTGTGCACTTCTGATGATTCTCCCATGCTGAAAAAAAAGATCAGCACAGAACACTGACATGGAAATGTGTATAAAAAAAGGTAGTCAGTTGGAATAAGTGACAGATAGTTGCAGTGCAGCTCTGACAAGCCACAGGTACACTTCTCACAACAGTATTACATTTTTGTTATAAGCTCAAACAGGAATGCATGTCAAAAAAGAGCCAGTCCTGTTGCCACTAAAATTCAGTCCCAACCACAAATTATGCAAGCTAGCTACAATAACTGTGAACTTAGCACACCATCTTAGTTGTTGAATAGATTTGAGGTGTTGAAGTTGTCAGAGCAACACCTCTGAAAATCACCCCTGTTAAATCTTGTTAGCATAGCGGTGCTGCCGAGAGTTGCCTTCCCAGGCTAGCTGGCTAATGCTAACCAGGCAGTTCAGCTCATGGGGAATTTCTGCTCAAAAGGAAGAAGGGTCTGCTCAAGAGAAATAGGTTTTGCTCAGCAAGAAAAAAATTAGAGGGAACATTAGGCATAATATGCAGTATACTGTATGTTTAGCATACTTTCTAAGTGCTTGTCAGTGTAGGTCTGAGAGAATATGCTTTACTCTGTGCTGTAGCACTGCTGGCTACATGAAAGTTACTCTGAGGATTGTTTACAAGTTCGATTTCTTCTAATCTGATGGATGTGGTAATGTGATGGGGCCCAGAGAAAAAAAAAGGGTTTGCAAACCCTCACTTAAAGTATGCGAGATGGTTTTCTGTATCTATTTGAAGTTCCCACATAGAAGGATGGCTCCTTGGATAAACCTCTACAAACACACACACACACACACACACACACACATAGAAATGACTAAAGGTTAGCTTCCCATTCTGTCTCTGAGTCAGCTGGTTAAGGACTGGCTTCCTCCAGGGCCTGAGTCAGGAGTCCCACCCTCTAATTTTAGCTCATTGTAATTGTATTATGCTTCATTGCACAAACTAGGCATTGTTTATGCAAAATACATATACTTTTATTTAACATATAATTACATAAAGATGAATCTATTTACATTTGTTTAAGTGACATATAAACTGGCCACTAGGGTGGAACGAGCAAATTGTTTTTGCATTTTAATGCTACAAGGATTATACAAGAGTTGCACAAGAAATTAAATAAAACAGAGGTGAGCTGCAAGCCCAAATTAAAAGTACAATCTGTTCATAATAATGACTGTCATTAAATGTACAAATTTCCTTTGCTAGAAAGCTGAAGAAATGATTTGGGAAAATCTACAGACCACATTTACATTCAATGAGCACATGATGTACAAAAAAAAAAAAATCACACCATGTGGCTTTACACAAGGGCTCAACCTGAAATTGTGTACAAGCAAGTTAATTACAGAGCATCTTTTTTTTGCACCTAATCTTCAATTCTTCATTCTACATATGAGATAGAAACGGCAGGGCCTGTGCTATTAGCTAGCAAGAGTGAAACTGAGGAACCAAAAACGTGGAAAGAGTGAGACACATAAGCGAAAATGAAATAAGGCCAGATAGGAGAGAGGGACTCAGGTAAGGGTTGCTAGGTAACGGCTCCCACACTGACATTCAGACCCCGAGCCTATCCGTTTCTGCAGGCCTCCCTAGCGACGTGCGCCGTGACAACGCAGCCACGTGCAGCTGTGGGCATTTATCACTGCGCGCGTGTGTAATGAGCACTCAGCACTGGGGAAATTGGGCTGACCTCTGGGCCAAAGCTGTTAGCAGGGACTGGTGGGAAGGCCAGCAGGGTCATGGCATCCTTGTCCCACCCACTTAGTGGGCAGTTAGCGCAGGAGCATTGGTTTATCATTGGCCCAATATATTACCCACAATGCGATGTTTGCAGCTAGGTTGCTAGGAAAAATGTACAGAGATTTTAAAAATGTGATTATGTTAAGATAATGTGATAAAGGTTTGCAAATATGCCTTGTTTGGAAAATTTATATTTTATATGATTACATAATATGATTTTTGGGGATCTGATGTTAGACATTAGACATATTTTGCTAAAAGCTGGCATTGTATTGTATAATAATTAGTACAAAATCTCCTCCAGTTTTGGTTTTTATGCTTTTGATCCATTGTCCATTGCAGAGCATTAATCACATATATAGTCACACACTCATTCTCACCTAGAGGCATTTTTTGGCATGTCTTGGGAAGGTGGGAGGAAACCAGAGAAGTCAGAGGGAACCTACATAGACATGGGGAGAAACTCCACAGAGACAGTAACCCGAGCTTAAGATCGATCCGAGGATAAATAACATGCGCTTGTAAAGACGCTCGCTCATATAAAAGTTCACGACACATCTAGGTTCATAGTTATACACAGAAATGTAATCACAGTTGTCACATTGTCTGTCACATTCAAGCTTACCCACAGGTTTACCCCGACTCTATATAGCAGTATTTATTTCAACTAAACCTTCAGCTGTTGTGACCCTCTCTATCCTCTCTCTCGCCTCTATACACTCAGTCTCTCTCTCTCGCTGAGCCGCAGCCAAAGAGCGAGAGACAATCAATACACAAGCAGATGGAGAATAGAAAAAGCGGGCGAAACAGTTATTTTCACTCTGAGCTGGTCCCCTGAAAGTCATGAAACCAAAATTTGAACTTTAAAATTGATAAGGATTGATTTCACTGACAGCAGGATCGTAACATATGCCTCTGTAGAGACCTGGCTAAAGGGCTACAGATGCCAGCCATATAAAGCACTTAACACTAAATCAGGCCAAGGCTCCACAATTAGCTTTTTACTGTTTTAGGATATGGGAAATCTTTAAAGCTTCATCAGACTGTATTAGACATCATTAGACCTGGGGGAATCTGGAAAAGACGAATGCCAAAGTAAACTTGTTTGGACAGATGGATTGGATGAAGTTCTCTACTTGCAAATCTTTTTCATTAAATATCTCTATATTTATATACTGTATATTTTTGAAGTAATACTTTACTGTAAGGTCCATAAATAAGCAATATACTAATACTTAACTAATGCTCTCATAATGATGAATTAATATATGCACTTAGCACATCAGGAAGTAATGCGGCACAGGGGTGGAACAAAGTACTGAGAAATTTTACTCAATTAAAATCTTACTCGATTAAAAGTGGAAGTATGAAGCCAAAAACGTACTCAAGTCAAAAAGTTGCTACTTTTAAACATGCTTTTCAGTTGAAAGCAACTACATTAGTTTGTCTGAAACCATCATTCATGCATGACTAATGCTACGTAGTTTGCTAATGAATCAGAAGTAAAATCTAATATAAATAACCAACATTATTAGCTAAAATCTCACTCGCTGCCTAGCCAATATATGTTAGCCACTGGAAGCGATGCTAGTCTAACCTGGCATTAGCAAAGAAAAGAGGCTAACTTAGTTAAATATAGAAATATTAATAGGTTTTTCTACATTGGATGCTAAAGAGAAATGAATGAATGCTAACTCGAGCCCATTTGATTGATGTGTAGCACACAGAGGCCCTGTTGAATATTTTTGTAACATCACACTGATAAAGTGGTTTGATTTGGATCATATGATCTCAAAGCAACTTGTTAGAAGTAACTTGAGAACTTTTTTTTTGGCTTTGCACCGTGAATTACTTAAAGATTTGGTTAAGCTACACTGTGTACAAAAACACTGCAAGTCATGAGATTAATTAACAGAGTGAGGTAACAAGACAGTAATACATAACTGTTAGCATTATTAATGGCTAGTCATATATGACTCAGAGGCTGTTAATGCACTATATACTTCATTATATAGCCTTAATGGATTAGGATTAGGATGTAATATCTGATCATTATGAAAATATTAGTCAAGTATTAGTATATTGCTTATTTGTGAACCTTGATACTATTTTACTTCTATTATGTTGTTTGTGTTGTCTATGTGTTATCAATGACACCGAAGTGTAGTGCTCAGAAAATAATATAAATAACATGTTTAATGAGCAAAATATGCTAATGATGGTTGTTTTTTAATTACACAATGACGTCGGATGTGAGGGGAGATTATTCACAGACATCCGAAAGAGAATTAATGACACTTTAATTCCGTCGAGGAGAGGAGTTGAAAACATTATTGTGCAGAGTGAACCAAAAGCTAATTCTTGTTAGGAGAAGTGATTAGTGAGTTTGAATGGGAAGTCTTTACCAGAGCTAACATTGGAAGTACACATTGAGCTGCATGCTGGAGAACAGATGGTGTGTCATAAATTCTAGCCCCCTTTTCTGACACCTATTAGCATTCAGCTAACAGCCACAGCTTGCCAGCCATTTAGGTAATGTTTCTATTATAGTGCTTTGGAAAGAATGATGAAGTGTGTTTTGAGCCTTTTGAACAATTTAGAATATATTTGTGTAATCAGTCGAATGTGTGATTATTCAACATCACAAGGCTTCTGACGCAGTGATGCATTAATACTAAAGCAGTGAAACATTAATTAGAAAAACAACAAGGATTAACATTGAAATATAGTTTTTATATTTATTTGAGTAAACTGAAATATCAATTTTATCCTATAACCAACAATAAGCTTTGGGTTTAGGAGATGCCCTTACAGAAAAAACATATGAATGTCACATGTGAATAATCACATGATTCTCATGTGAAAATTACACATGATTTTTTTCCCCACACGATTAATTTACTTTCACATGATTTTTCACACAATTCCTTTATTTTCACATTATTTTTCGACACGATTCATTTATTTTCACATGATTTTTTTACATACGCTTATTTTTTCACATGTTTATTTTTAATATGGTTTCATTGATCACACACTATTCACATGATGTCATATGTGTTTGCGTGTGCTATTTCAGAGCATAACACATTGAAATGTACATTCACGTTTTAAACGTGATCACATATTTCTCACATTAGAAATGTATGCAGTTTTTCCATAAGTCTACAATTTCTACTTTGTCTTTTGCTGACAATAAACACTATCGCCTTTTCATTTATGGTGTATTTATAACTTAAGTTGTCTTACAATGTTATATGTTACAGTAATTCTTTGCCAGGTTTTATAGTTTGCTGCCACAAGACAGCAGTTGGCCAAGAATCACTCTAAGAATACTTTATGAATGGCGGTGTACAATGTCATGTTAACCACTTTGTTCAATCTCAGAGAAATCCCTCAGGCACATGCGACATACACAAGGGAACAGAGCGTAGTGATCTTTTACACACACACACACACAGAGAGAGAGAGAGAGAGAGAGAGGATCCTAACACCAATGCTTACCTTACTGTCTTGGCAAGATGCAGCTTAGATCGATTAGATGGTACATCTTGTGTCATGGAGTTCACTCTTCACCACTAACTTTTTATCACATGGCCAGGGAACAAAGCCGACTGATTTTTCTTTCTCCAACACATTTTTTCCTTTCAGCTTCTTTCTTGTATCTAAAAGAAGAGATTATTATTGTGCTTGAGATGCCCTATGAAATGCCATTTGTGTCTCACTGATATTACAGTTACAAATACATGTATGTACGTAAAATAAACACGCATGTTTCAGATAAATAACTTAAAACTTTTTTAATTAATGAAAACCTCTACAGTGCTTAGAAAACAATGCTTTTATCTATCCCTATCCACTATAACTACACTTTGCCTTGAAATGTAATCATTAAAATAAATAAAATAAAATAAAATTGTATTAGTTTTGCATTCATGTCTGAAATCATTTAACATGTCATGCCTGAATACTTTTCCACAAATCATCCATTATACATAGCTTATGAGAAATTTTTTACATTTTTGTCCCTGTTACCTGAACATGTCCATCGCCATGAATTATTTGGAATATTCTGCAAGTCAAATGTTTAACAGGAAATTGAATCATCATGACTCCAAATTTCATGAAGATCATGGGAAGAATAAAATATATTTCTCAATGTTTCTCAATCTTTTTTTTTCTTTTTTTTTTTAAATGATAGTTATATTGACAAGGCCGAGAAGGCGAGATCCTTCTAAATTTTATTGCACTTGCACTCAAAAGCAAATAAACTGCATATGGTATATTGGTTTGTATCCAAATGAGGATTACTGTTCACATATAAACATTTTAATGTCTAATCTGTCAGTACTCACTCGTCTATATTCAATCACTCGCTCAATGGCACTGACAGATCAGGTTGCTGTAGAGAAAGTATAGAGAAAGTACAGCAGAAGTAAAACAGGCACAGGTTAATTACAACTGATCTGAGTGTAACAGCTGAGAAAGCTTCACACAGCTCCTATATGGATAGAGAGTTAGGCATCTGCCAGCACGGCTACTTTTACAACCAACAACATGCACGTGTGTTCGCGACAGGGAGAAAGTAGCTGACCTGCCAGAATCTTCAGCTGTGTGTGCATATGTGTGTGTGTGTGTGTGTGTGTGTGTGTGTGTGTGTGTGTGTGTGTGAACAAGAGACAAGAGGTCTGTCCAACCCCGACCCTGACCCAGGAAAATTTCTAAGCCGGATAAAGCGCTGTCCTGAGGCTTGTGTGTCAGTCAGCGCAAAACAAGGAGAGGTGCGAGGTGTGGGATATTGTACACCAACCCTTATAAAAACATGCATTAGGACCATATCCTGCATTACAGAGACTTACATTGGCATGCTTATGGGTGTGCAAATGCAGCCATTTAATGTACACTGTATGTGTATTTACAAGTCCCAAACCTCACCATTGTAACTGTTTTCAAATTGCTGTGGTATAAGAAGAACTCATCATATAGGACGTGCACATCAGGACGTGCTTAACAAGAAATATCACTTTAAACCAACAGATAATATTGGCACCCTACTTGATTATCAGTAAGCATGTGCTTGCTTCAGGTAAAACATTCAGCTGATTCTAGGTGTCTGTAATTATTTGTAACACTGCTATGAAAATGAAGTGAAAGATCAAGATGGTGGCTGCAATAGAAAATGTAATGAAAAATAACTTAAAGGTTAAGTAAGTAAAGTTGCAATCAGCTTTGCAATATTTAACAGGAGAGTAGGTTAGAGGTTTTATCTGGAAGTGCTTTGCATGGATATTATGGTAATATAAACAACATTTACTGATGTAAATCAGTAAAGCTTTAGTGTGACACCATCATTTGCAATCTGATATAGTAGGCAAAGCTCAGTGAGCAGTGTCATCCTCCAACTATGACCACTATGCCGATACAGAATATCTGACTAAACATGTGTGGATACTGATACTTTAGTATCTTTAGTAACATCCCAAAGCATACTCATATAACTGTTAACCAATCATTAAGCCATGCTCATTCATATTTCACTTCTATATGGTATCATGAAGCTGAAGACCAGACACCTTTAACAGAAAGCAGTCATTTGACCTTTCACTATATGAAGAGACTCTGAACTCCTTCAGACTTACACCTGTTTACCTCACACACACTACAACAACCACTGCTGAGCAAGTGTTTAAGCTTTCCACTGTGTGAAATGCCAAGGCATGTGCAGATTTAGGTTTCCCCGTCCCAGCACAAAGTGGAAGCCAAAACCGGGTTTAGCACAGGAATCCAGGATGCTGCAGTTCTCCACGTTTACGTGCTTTGATGCCTCTCGGGTTACAGAGTTGTTACCAAGTCGAAGGTGGAGCGTGGGAGTTAAAGCAGACACACTATGATATCAGATGGATTAGTATAGCCAAACTAATATGATAAGTGGCCTAATGCTAGCTTTGGAGGTTTGCAGAGCGTCTTAATCTGTTGTGTTTAACACCCTCACAGGAATAGACTGGCATCCAAACACTTTTCCATCAGCTGCCAGAGGGGAAGAGGCCACCCTAAACCCCGGAGGCTCAGGCTTATGGAACATCAGTTGACGCTAGAAAAATACAGCAACTAATAAATCTAGTGTAACAGCCCAGCGAATCAAGTTTCTCTCTAACCCCAAGCTGTGATATATCAGAGTTGTTCCTTTTAGACTTGCCATTTGGGAGATAGAAGCACCAGCAGGTCATTTGTACAACTTACTTTTAAACTTTAATACTACTAGAAGCACAAATGGTGGTAGAAGGGAGCGTTGGCCTTTGCCGTGATGAAACCCACCCCAAGATCATTTATCTTTTTGGCAGGCTCTTATTTCTCCACTCCAAAGATTGTCTCAAATAATCAATGCCACAAACTTGCTGTTTATATTTAACCACCAACACACCCACCAGTTGCTCTGAAAATGTCAAGTGCCCATCACAGGACTCAACTAAATTCAGAGTAATAATGCTCTTTTGGGTTTTTAATGATTGAATAGGAGGAGACTTTGCTCTTTTATAAAGCCATAAAGCTTTTAGACAGATTTGCCACAGCAATTCCACACTTCAGAAAAATCTATTCTTGTACCCGGTGATACAAATTTCAAAATCAGTAGACGGCATTTTGATTCATCTGAGAAATACCCTCTCATCTTTTGTAAAATCACAGCTGCAAATTAATTGAAATTTACATTACACGACTATGAAATGCTACAAAGGTTAGGACTAGGGATAGAGTTAATATTTGGACCTTCTCTTACAATTGTATTTGTCTGAAAAATTTTCTTTACTTCTTTGTTCAAATTTGTAAGAATTTTGGGCGGCATGATGGCACACCAGGTAGCATTGCCGCCTCACAGATCCAGGGTCACTGCTTTGGTCCTGAGCTCAGGTCTATATGAGGTTTTCTATGTTCTCTCCGCGTCTGCTTTGGTTTTCTCTGGGTTCTCTGGTTTCCATCTAGCTGCCAAAAACCTGCTGATAGGTGAATTGGTGACTGTGTGTGCATGGTGCTCAGTGATGGACTGGCTCCCCATTCAGGGTGTATTCCTGCCCCATGCCTAGTGTCCCCGGATAGATAGATAGATAGATAGATAGATGGATAGATCTTTATTGTCACTGCAGTGTATAGGTACTCAGCAATGAAATTCAGTTTAGCATCTGCCAGAAGTGCAAAGCATTTTGCAAATTAACAAAGTGCAGGTTGAATATGTAATATATACACCGATTAGCCATAACATTAAAACCACTGAGAGGTGACGTGAATAACATTGATTATCTCGTTACAATGGCACCTGTTAAGGGGTGGGATATGTCAGGCAGCAAGTGAACAGTCTGTTCTCAAAGTTGATGTGTTGGAAGCAGGTAAAATGGACAAGCGTAAGGATCTGAGCAACTTTGACAAGGGCTAAATTGTGATGGCTAGATGAGGGGATCAGAGCATCTCCAAAATGGCAGGTCTTGTGGGGTGTTTCCAGTATGCACTGGTTAGTATCTACCAAAAGTGGTCCAAGGAAGGACAACCGGTGAACTGGCAACAGGGTCATGGGCGTTGAATGCTCACTGATGACCCCTGTCCACTGCCGAAAGCACCTACAATGGCCATGTGAGCATCAGAACTGTGCCATGGAGCAATGCAAGAAGGTGGCCTGGTCTGATGAGTCATGTATTCTTTTACATTCATGTATTCATCTTGTGGATGGCCAGGTGCATGTGCCTCACTTACCTGGGGAAGAGATGGCACCAGGATGCACTGTGGGAAGAAGGCAGAGGCAGTGTGATGCTCTGGGAGATGTTCTGCTGGGAAACCTTGGATCCTGGCATTCATGTGGATGTTACTTTGACACATACCACCTACCTAAACACTGTTACAGACCAAGTACTTCCTTTCATGGCAACAGTATTCCCTAATGGCAGTGGCCTCTTTCAGCAGGATAATTGCAAAAACTGTTCAGGAATGGTTTGAAGAACATGACAAAGAGTTCAAGGTGTTGACTTGGCCACCAAATTCCCCAGATCTCAATACAATCAAGCATCTGTGGGATGTGCTGGCCAAACAAGTCCGATCCATGGAGGCCCCCACATAACAGCTTACAGGACTTAAAGGATCTGCTGCTAACGTCTTGCTGCCAGAGACAACAGCACACCTTCAGAGGCCTGGTGGAGTCCATGCCTCGAAGGTTCAGAGCTGTTTTGCCATCACAGTGGGGACATAAACAAAGTTAAGCAGGTGGTTTTAATGTTATGGCTGATCGATGTATAGTAAATAAATAACAAGGCTAGGGGAGGTGAATATGTGCAGTAGCTACTGAGTAGACAACGATATGAATAGTAATTGCACTATGTTAAAATAGAAAAACTATAATAAGTATAAAAAGTATAAAAAAGTATAATGTATAATAAATATAAATAAGTACAATATGCAAGTATTGGTCATAAATATGTGTAAGAGATATGTACATTGTATATACAACAGTACCCAGATTATTCATGGAAAATACACAACGTATATACAGATAATATCCAGATATATAAAGATATATAAAGATCTAAAATGTTTCCTAAAAGATGGTGTTTGAAAGTACATATAGGATCCCTGAAAGTATAGTCTTAGAGCACTATAACACTATTACAAGTGTAAAGCAAACATCCTGCTATAACTTACACCTGCCTGTAGAGGCTCCCACACCAGCTGAGGCAGGAGATCTGCCTTTTTCTGACTGTGTTTACAGTCCGCCGAGTGTTAGCAGGCCCCACAGTTTAGACAACACCATGATCCTAGCCTCTGACACCCTCCACTAAGCACCTCACATACAAATATTATTCTGCGAACAAAGTATACTTAAGACTTTTAAGACTGTAGCTGTTTTTCTCATCTACTCTCGCTACACTCCAGGCTCAGTCAGCAGGATCAGGACAGACAGACTGACACAGAGAGAGATATACAGGGAGTAAAGAAACATGAGCTGCTCTCTTGAAATACCAGTGGGATCAAAATCAGAGCCCCTCCCCACTACCCCATCGTATCCCTTCCCTCATAAACCATCATCTTTCATGTTTCTCAGAGCCATCACTCAATCACCCTGCCTGCCTTCTGCACTTAAGCAAGCAGAACATAATCTTCTCAAATTCGCTGGCTGGAATAAGCTGTGTGTATTTTGGGACGCAGGAGGACAAGACATGTGTTTGTAGTCTTAGGTTGACTCTTTAGGAAAACTGAGTATATGCTTACACTTCCGTTGACATGACTGCGGTATCAGTGAGTCGGCTTGAGTTTCAGCCACCCTTTGACTGACCCTGATGGGGTGGACATGTTTACAGAGGTGTTTTGGCAAACATTTGTCCAGTGTGGCCTAGCTAGGAAAACTGTAATGCAGTGTGTTTACAGCCACTGCTACACCAACGCCTCACAGACAACTTCCAACAAGCAAAGTGTGTGTACTGTATTCGAAGAGAAGTAATGTTTAAAAACCTGTGTTACTGGTATTAAAGAAGATAGTTTAGCAATGAAATGTACATGTGTGCCTGACCTAGTCTCTAACCACACGTCTTATTATTATAAATATGGAACAAGTACTGTGATGGCCTGGTGTCTCGTCCAGGGTGAATTCTTGCTTCGCACCCAGTACTCCCAGGATAAGCTCTGGATCTACCGTGACCCTGACCAGGATAAAGTGGTTACTGAAAATGAATAAGTAAGGAATAAAACATGATGTTTTTAATCAATGCTGGGGTGGTGTGAGGTGTCCAATGCAAAGAGGAGTTACTGTTAACACCCCAAATTTGATTTATTGATTTAAACATCTTATTCATTTGATAGCATATCAATTTAACTAAGATTACAATTTTAAGTTTAGTAATGAACAACACATTGTACTTTCTATCCATTTATAGAAACATCTAATATTGTTGAACATCCATGAGGCAAATTAGTTTCTTTTAACACTTATATCAGCTATGAACAGCTGTTCCCTCACTAGCCTCTCTATTCTTCTCTATGTGAAAATTAATAAAACAAAACACTATTACAAAGTGCTGACACTGGAGACTCCTTCCATCTTTTTCTTTCTTTTTTTGTTTAATAACAACACATTCATTAATCCATTAGTTATTAGACTTAGATTAAATGGAGCGTTCATCATAGAAGTCCCTGTGAATAAGTTGTTACTAAAAAAATGATAACATATTAAAATTATATAAACCTGTGATTTGAATTAGAGTCAAAACTACTGTCAGAGCTTCTCACTGATCAGATTTGAGAATTAAACAGTGCTGAGGTATAAGAGGTAGATAACAGGTAAGTCTAAGCAAAGCTTTTAATCATATACATCGATTGCCACTTGATTAGATATTCATATTAGCTCCCTCATACATATATATCATACTGATACACTATATATGATACTGTACATACACATTTGTTCTGTGGTTCCCAAATGTCAAGACAATCATGTGTGAAGGACAAGGTGGGAAGACTGGTGTCTTTAAGGGCTATGAGGTTATTCTAATGGCGTCATACATCACCCTTTAGAAAGGCACACAGAGCCAATTTACGAATGCTTTGCCATTACCATCTCCCTGTTTTAATCATGGTTCCTGTCACGCCAGTAATCAACACCATAACTTGTACCCTGAAAGATCATTCACAGTTACCTGAAACTAATGTGTACACTTGTACAAAGTCTCTCAGCTGGCTTTGAAGTGCGTGGCTGCCTTTTCAGTAGCACTGCTTTAAATGCTGTTGTGACAATGCTAATTGACGTATTTTACGAACGCGCTCAAAGAACTTCCCTTGGTGTTGGCCAGAGCGCCAAAAGCGGTGAGAACTAATGGCCCGAGATCACAAACAGAGTCAGGGTGTGTGTGATTTCCTGTGATCAGTTCGCATGCTCATCCACCTCCCCACCAGTGAAGAGCCCTCGGCATGGGGCTGCGACTTTCGCCACTTTCCCTAACGCCCCTTCACATCTCACCTAGCTAATAAGGTGAGGACGTTCCAGCACAGGGAGGAGGAAGGAAGGGCAGTTCTCACCTCTGGGAACATCACTCCTGCTCTTGTTATGCCTATTACCTACTAATCTTAAGGCTATCCTATCTCTCTGCTTGGCACAAACTAGAGAATTAAAGAGGAATGGCATTTCCTTCATTGCACATCTCATTACAAATCCATGTCTTGCTTCTACTCTTCTCTACACGATCATATAATCAGAAAGGTCATTTAACTGTGTGGCAGTGGTGGCTCAGTGGTTAAGGCTCTGCACTAGTGATCAGAAGGTTTGAGTCCCAGGATGGCTCTTGAGCCAGGCCCTTATCCCTTAGTTGCCTAGATTGTATTGTTTCAATGGTAAGTCTCCATTAAGAAATATCAGTAACAACTATAGCATATGGGATCATCATTAACCCATAGCTCAACCCCTCCATAAATTTTTATGCCCCGGAATTTTTCCCAGACACTGAAGGGCCACATTTTTAATTTTACAAGGATTACTGAATTAGCTGGATTGCATTGTTTACTATTTGACATCCCAGATTTATCCTTTTTTTAAACCTGCTAGCAAACTAGATTACATCATGTATTTAATAACATTGTGTACATTATATGTGTAAGAGTTAGTAAAATGCACTCACAATTTAGTTTAAGGTGGCAATGAGATACTGAATAGAGGGCACAGATGTGTGTAAATTTGCTATTACGAGTTAATAAATTAATAAAATTAATAAAATTGTGGCCACTTTTAGTTCATTTGTGCTCACTCAAAAAAAATTGCCCAGGATTAAAGGATAAACCAAACAAATAGTTTACACTTCAGTTTAAGTAGATGGAGTTAGAAATGGAGTCTCTCCTGTAGAAAAGAATTTTACTTCATTAAAATTGTCTTTTGGCATGGAGATGGAGAGGTTTTGAGATGCATTACCATTGCCTTCCATGGTATTGCTATAAAAGGACTCCATATTGCACATGTATTTTGGATGTTTATCTTTATTTTTTATCTTTTCTATGTGTGTGTCTGTGAAGGAGACTGAACTACACTTAGTAAAACTCACATTTTCTATTAAATCATGTATGTTTTTGTGTGTTTGTCAATTTAATTAATACATCAGAGGTCACAAATCAAGCACAAATCAAGCACAAATAAAGAATTATAAACCATGTGTAAGAATTAAAATTTCATGACCTCAATTTAGTGTCTCATTGCCACATAAAAATAAGTCATGCACAGGTTTTTACTACATTTCATGCATGAAAAAAAAAACTTTTAGTTTTGATTGTACAGTAATCAAAGAACAAGATTAATCTGTTAGAAATGATCACGCTTGGTAAATCTGGCACACATCAACTTGTCTTGCATTTATTAAGCAACATACAACGAACAAGGCTCAGGTGACCATTAGGAGAAATATAAGCAGCATTCCTGATCACCATTGAGATCTCAATATAAACTCATGAAATTCACACCAGGTGGATGGAGTTTCTTGCTGCAGGTTAGAGATGCTCATCATGTTTGAGTAATAAGGAGGGAAAGCAGAGTCAGTGTCACTCAAACTTCATATCTCCCCTTTGCCCTTTACACAAGCCAGTGCATTCAAGATGCAAGAGGGGGGGAAGGAGTGTGTGAGCTTTTCCTAGGGCCTGGCGTCAGCTCTTAGTAATGTGTCACCACAGCATGGACACTCCCAAAGCTCAGAGCTCAGGGATATTCAAAGTGCTCAAGGGAATGTTACTATTTGATGTGGTAGTAGGAATGTGTAAATGATATTACAGTTAAACCTGTAGCACAAGCGCCCAAGCAAAACAACTTACAAATGATGGCCATTTGCTAAGTGCAATTTCCGTCAGCAGCAGAAGATTAAGATGCAATGCAAACACATGTTCAAGGTAAATGCTGAGCACGGGTTTTCAATCCAGAAGTATGCTAAACAAATAGTGCAAAATTATGAACTCTTTATAGACTTTATACACAATTTCACAGTACAAAAAACTATATAGTAAATATGCAGCATTTACAAGTAACTGATGTGAATAGTACTAGGTTTGTACAGCAGTACTAGACTTATACCTGGGGTATATACTTTGCAAAGTGGAAGTACACTGTGTCTAATATGAAAAAATAAAAATAAATTTAAAAAAAGTAAATAAATAAAAATCAGATACACTCTTAAAAATAAGTTTGCCAGAATTGCACGAGAGAATAACTTTGTTTTGTTGTTTCCTAAAGAACCTTTTGATCAATGTCAACAGTCTTTTTGTTCCCCCCATTACTGCTATTAAAACATGGAAAGAACTATGTGGTGAAAAACATTTATTCCATTTATTGTAGAAATAACAAAAATGGTTAAAGTATCATGGGCCAAAAGCTTATTTTTGGAAACAAAAACACTTCTATGGTATTGCTCTAAAGAAACGTTTTGACACCTTTATTTTTAAGAGTGTATGGCAATGCTAAGATTCTTTATTTGGAAATTTATTTTGGACTTTATTGTCACAGATTTCCTCTTTATGTCACAGTTTCTATGGCAACAAGCTCCATGTTGTTATGTTTTTTTTCCTTTTCTACTCCTGCCTGAACCCTGTCCTATCATTGGTTTGTTACTTGATTGTGTTCATCTGTTTTGTGTTAATTATTGATCAGGGAGTCTACAAATACACTGTTGTTTCTTTGTGTCATTGAGAAGTCTTATAATGCCATTTTCTAGCATTATGTCTAAGCTTTAGTATATATTGAGTATACATATTTGTGTATTCTTATTGCATATTACAATTACCATATATACTTGTAAATACTATCGTGTATAAAATAGTATTACTTGATGATCTCAGTCTGTGATCAGAGGTTAAAGGGACCATGATTACACTATTTACAGTATATAACGGAATATTGTGACATTTTAATGGGTGAATACTTATTACATTTTTTCCAAATAGTATTAAAATTCTCCATGTGTTGTTAATATGTAATAAATATTTATTTTGTTATAAGTTACTATTTTCATAATGGCAATATGCTTTTTCTCATTTGAGGGAAATTCACAGATTCTTACTGAAACCATTCAAACCAGTTCCACAGTGTTAGACACCAGTGAGTGTAACTAATAACAATAATGGAATGTATTTGACTAATGATCCAACTACAGTATCTCTACAACTACATTAAGATGGTTGGAGAATAAGGGCAATGAGGTGGCTTCTGAACTCGCCTGTCTGTTAATGGTCACTTTAAATGTGTAGTGTCAGCTCCATGCACATCTTTATGGTTTCCAGGCCATGAGCAACACTGTACTATGTCTCCTATCAGCTCCAAAACCACACTGCTCAATACACACCTTCAGGAAGGTATGTTAAAGCATACAGCAGAAGACTGTTAGAGACAGTTCATGTTTTTTAATGTTTTTGAAAACACCCACAGTGGTATTTCAGGTTATAGTGCAGTTGGAACGCAAACCAAATCCTGACTGATCCCTTTCAAGAGTATTAAAGTGATTTCTAATGGTTTGATCGGGGTGCCATTTTGTATCAGTGGGACATAAAAGATATCAGTTGTGGAATTAACCATACAGTGTCTTAAAAAGATGTACACAAGTGTGAAATGAAGAGAGTTTATAGTTAGGAACCAAAGAAAAATAGAATATAATAGAGTAGGCAAATCTGATATAATTCTTTAATCTTTTAGCTCTGTGGATGATTAACAGTTCCAGCTATATAAAGAGGCACCTTTTTTTTTTAGAAAGGAAACACCTTTTATGGTTCTACAAGGAACATTTAATGATTACTTCTGTGAGCCAAATGGACCTGATTTTTTTTTATTATTTTCTAAAAGTATTTCACATCCAGGCTTTGGACTTGAAAGGAGTGATCCTTGCAACAAACTATATGTGAAGGCTCTGAACTATGCTAAAGCAGTCCGTGGTGTGGGCGTCCCCAGACCTCCAATGTCAGTCCAAAAGCCTTCGCAAAGGGATTGCCCGTCAAACCACACAAATTGGATGAAATATTACAGGGTCAGTGCAGCATGGACGATGGAGTGACATAGGAGATTTTGGTTAATTATAGCACCATGTTTTCTGCATACTGAAGACTTGAGGAATGGCAGATATGTACTGCCAGAAGTCTATTACAAACACACACTGGCTTTTACTAGTGCTGAGACATGCATTCCAATTACACATGCATGAGGACATGTAGACACACACATACTCACATATATTCACACAAGCATGCATGCAGAGATTAAAAAGGGAATTAAAATTAGCAATAAAATTAACTGTTCTATATAAAACCTTACAACAGATGATTTTTTTTTTCAGAAAAAGCTCCAAGTAGAACTGGTAACTATCCACAGAGTTCTTAAGGAGCCCTTTTTCTATCACTGTATTAGTGAAGCAAGTTTAAAATGATGCAAAATAAAATGGACAATACAATATCAGTCTAAGTCACATGTGCTACAGTTTCAGTTCTTAAAAAAAATCTCAGTAACAAAGCTCTAATCGAGATTCACAATATTAGTTGGAGGAAAGAAGACAGAAATGAACTTTTAAAAAAGAAGAAATGTAGACTGTAATAATGGCTTAGATGAAATGTAACATTTGGTCATTAATGTCAGTGGGGAGATAAATGAAAGATTACAAAATATATGCAGCTCATCCTTTGGAGTCAGATTTAATGAGAAATGTAATTTCATTCTAAACTATTCTGTGATGTCTGAGAATCATCTGAGACGAAACGGCAGTCCAACCGGCCCTCCTAAATCCATCTACAATGTACATTATGCAAAGAAATTCAAGAAGATAAATCTTCAGCAGAAAGTAAATACACACATACACACACTGAGCAGGAGTTTGCAAATATTCTGCAACCAGGAACCTCTTTTTTATGAACATAATCCCACTATTCATATTAGGCTCATTATTTGAATGTGAACATAAATTAATTGGCACTTTACTAAAGCCATAGAGCTTCCTGAACTTTTCAACAACAGAACACATATGTTGACATTATTTATAGGCCATTTTTAAAATTTACTAATAACTAAAAGAACTAAAGAATAATGTAACTAAATATTAAATAGTAAAAAGAATTCATGACCCCCTGGGGTCCCCAGACTCAACTTTGAGAACCACTGATTTAGAGCTGCAAAGAAATTTTACTTGTCTCCTTACACAACCTTTTGTTGACATTTTTATTATAGTACAATAAAAGCAAAATTTAAGTGTTGGTGATAAAAAAAATAAGACTTGTGAATTTTAATTGCATGGACAATCATTTGGAAGCATATGTTTGTGAACTCTAAGTTTAAAATTTGCACTTTTCTTAAAAACAGTTTATGAATAAGTCTCACCCTTACTGGATAATCTTGTATCCTGTACAACTGTACCGAAGAACTGCTGCTGTAATCATAAAGACTATAATGCTCATAATAAACATCCTTTCAACACACTTAGTACTGTTTGACTTTATAATGTCGGAGAGAAATAATTTATAATCCCACTATCCAATGTCATCCTGAAGAGGATGGGTTCCCATTTGAGTTTGGTTACTCTCAAGGTTTCTTCTTCATGACATCTCAGGGAGTTTTTCCTTGCCTTTGTCAGTCATGGCTTGCTCATTAGTGATCTAAATATACATCCCTATATACATTTCTGTGAAGCTGCTTTGTGACTATGTCTATTGTTAAAAGCATCATACAAATAAAATTGAACTGAAGTTGGTCATTTAGAAGATTGGGTCCCATCCATATTCAACTGTTAGCTTCCGTTAAAAATAAACTGCCAGAATAGAGGCTTTCACAGCAAGGATACATATAGGTACATTAACATGCATATAAATATGAAACAATAAGCTTACTTTTCCTCTTAAGTGTTCCACCAGAATGGAAGAGGGCACCATCTAAAAGCCACAAGAACTCACTCAAAGACATCACAAGCAACAGAGGGAGGGCATCCTGGGTTAAAACAATGGTGAGATCCACCCTAACAAACATGTGCTGTACCACAAACCAGCCTCCTCTGCTTGACCAGCATGCTCGTGAGCCCACTCGACAAATGACTGCCTCATAGGCCCTTTTGTTTTGCTAACTGGTGACTGTGAATGGGAAGAAAGGAAAACTTTGAGTAAACAAGCTGTGCTTACCATCTCAATAGAGCTGCATGGGTGTTCTTCAGCACAACAGGCTGGGCCACAAGGCAAATGCGGAGGCCTCGCTCAATGTCAAACAGACTTCGGAGTGTACAAAAACAGCCCACTTCATTTTTATTTCTTCACAGCAAACAATTACAGTAAAAATGGCTTTTGAAGCACTTTACTCAGTTTTGCTGTGAGTTTTTTTTCTGTTCTACTGTGTTAATTTTTCTCAAATTTTGGATTACAAGAATAGAATTTACCTAATCCTTAAACAAATTTTACACTTAGGTAAAGTACTTATTTTGTTTTGACTATAGAAAAATGAATAACATGAATATAAAAATGGGGTTCTCAAACCTTTCGCAGCCATGCATCCCTTTATCTGTAAAATATACTCCATGGACCCCCTCAGTACAGATCTATTTGGGAACATAACACAAATATTTAAATATTATTTAAATGTATACAATCATATTTAGGCTATTTATTGGAGCCATACTGAAAATAGAGCTTTTTATTCTTGAACATTCCACCAATAGTACGCATTAGGTCCATTAGGTCCATTAGGTCCAAGAGTTATTGAGGTTTTGATAAACCCCATTCAATTTAAGTAAATGAATTACTCAAAAACTATAATAAAATCTGAAAATAGTGGGCTCTTTCTACCATTGTGCTTTCAATCATTGTAACAAAAAAAATTTAAAGACCCACTGGCTATGCCTCAGAGACCCCTGGGGTTCCCAAGACCCCACTGTGAGAGCCACTGATATAATGCATGGTATCAGTTTATTCTTCAGTAAGTACTACAGGTAAATATACAGTAATTACAATAAGTCATGTTTCATACATACTTGTATCAGTGTTAACAAAAATCTAAAAAATGTTTGTCAATGAGTATTATGAAAACTAAATGATAATTAAATAATATATAAATAACTACTAGCCTTTATTTTCATTCATTAAAATAGTTCAGTTTTACTTGACCAGAATTGCTGTAGTTTTTCATCAACCCAATCTGGACTAAAACTAACAATAACTATATAACTAAAATATGACTAAAGTTATTATGTCTAAGACTAAAACTAAATAACCTGTCACAATTAACATCTTGGATTTTTACTACATCGGGACTGTACATAAGTTTTTTAAGTTTGTACATCAGGACTTGGTGCTACAGTGCAATAATTGCTTAAACCTTGAGTAAATATGTGCTCTTTACAAATATGTGTAAGCACACAGTAAGGTGTGAAAAAAAATATTTGGCACTCGTTGAAGCTAAGATCCATAAGGAAATGACATTATCAATAACCTTTTACTTTCTGGTGAATGAATAAATTTACGAGCATTATTACACATCTGTTATCAATACTTAATCACATGTATTTACTGAAGCAGCTTGGTAGTAGTTAACACTATTATGTTACTTCTTAACATTGTTGAAGTTGAAACATAATTGGCATTTTTCACTTGTATAAATATGCACAAGTATGAACTTGCAAGTTCTACATTATTACCTATTAGGTTCTAGTAAATATTGCATTACTGCACTAAGTACTGCAATACAAACCTGATTACTTTCACATAGATTACTGTTCACTTTAAAAAACCCAGTATGCAAACCACTTCAGAAGTGAAAAGCATGCATAAATGTAATCATAATCTATCTGCCCAGTATTCACATTTTCTTTACTTCTAATAATGATAGTGTTCCTTTGTCCCCATTTTCTTCCATTACAGGCAGAATCTTCTTTTATTAGTGTCTAGTTTTGTAACACTGCCAAATAACACTTGATTGCCCTTTAATTAAATATTAATGGCCGTCATTATGTCTTCATTTATAATTAATGCCCGTTAACGACTGATATTGCACATTAATGTAATTAAACATTAGTAAAGCAGGAATGTAATTTTACTCTCTCTAACGACTGTATGGCTTTATACAACCCGGGCTGAGGTGTCCTAAATAGAGGCCATTGCGGAAAAGCACATAAGGGGGCAATAAAAACATCTCAGTCCTGAGGTAAAACTGGCAGAAGGACTCTGAGACAGCAATGGATGTAGGACAGATGAAAAAAAAAAGGAAAGGACTTTCATTACCTTCCATTGTTAGTTTCATTGTAGTTGCTGAATAATTCATAGTAGTTACTGAATAATATGCTTTATTATAAATAACTGAATAATAAGCTGTAAATTTAAGTGGGCTAAAGAACTGGTCTTAAAACTACTCCAAAACAGTCATAATATTCGTATCTATGAACTATTTACAAAGACACATTATTGTGGACAAGAAACCTACAAAATCTTTAGGTTTTGACTGAGGAGTATTTCTGTCTGATATTATGTGTGCACATTGGATTTATAATTATTCAGCATTCAAGGAAATATTTGACTAAAATATTTGATGCTGTTTCTAAGATGCAAATTCCTGGTTCTGATTAAAATTGTGAAATTCTGCTAAGGCACTAATGTGATGTTCTCCGCAAACCGTTTCTTTACGCAGATATCCCCTTTGTAACATTACACCACTTCAAGCAGAATGGAACAAACATAGAGAGTGAAAAAGGAAAAGATGAGCAAATATATCCCCACAAGGTAATAAAATAAACTTTACGCCAGAGCATTGGTGAGACGCAGGCCCTGGTCATTAAAAGATAATCACATCTCACACACACTTGGAAAACAAATACCCAGGATGAGTGTACAGTGTTGGCGTCCTCTGATGACACTAAAACCTCCTATAATTAAAGCGTTCTATAGCACTCACAGAGCTAAACAAAGCCAGCTTTTTTTAAAAAAGGTCTCATCATGTTGTATCAACTGTTTGTGTCAGAGAAAGAAAGGCCTGCTTTCCCTCACTCTTGTCCTCCCTCTCTCTTCTCACTGCTCTTTGATGACTAGTAGTTGGTCATTAGGGCCACCACACAGCCTTCATTGTTTGTCTGGTGCGTTTTTTCAGCAGGACTAAAAAGGGCTGGTGTGACCACACTAAAGATACAAATACGAAGTTCATTTTATTAGGAAGTTCATTTTATCATGACATTTTAAACTCAGGCTGAGTTTCCCAAAAGCATCACAGCACAAAGATCCTCGATAAAGTATGACATTGAGCACTCTCTCACCGAAGATTACCTTAGCATTACAAAGTTTTTGTGAAACTAGTCCCTGATGTCATGAAACTTTGATACAAGGTCAATCAAACAGGACAATATGACTGGATATCATTGGATTTCATATGGATTAAGTTGTAAGAAAAGAGTAAGAACTCTAACCGTGCCCCAAACCCTGACCTTAGCCTTTGTATCTTTTCATATAACTTGTTGTATATAAAATGCTGAAAATTTGCAAGCGTGAGACCTTGTTGAGTATGCCAACAAGGATGCAGTTTTTATTACTATTCAGCAAAGAACAGCATGTTGGAATTTTTTAAAAATAGGTTTATAGTTATACTTAATGTTGTGGCACATCCACAGAACAAGCTCATGTTATAAATCATGTTACAAAATATGATAGAGTTGGTCCCTCAGTAGCTTCCCTTTTTTCTCTCTCTTGAATGTAATAAGACAGTTTGTTACTGAGAAACCAGCAAGTGCAAACTCCTCTGTCCTTAAATTACCTATATTGGAAAACTTAAATTTATGGCTTTACTTCTGAGTGTCACGAATTTCTGACACTAGAGACTCCTTCCATAAAACTCAAATAAATGTCTGCTTATTGACAATTAAACATACTTTTGTTTGTTAAATAGCAAAGCAATTTTTAATCCTTTTATTGTTAGGCTTAGATTATGCGTAGTGTCTGCTGTACAAGTTCCTATGAATTAGCTGTTGCTATAGAAATGATAAGGTATTTAAATGAGCACATTAATATTATCATGTGATTTGCCTTATAGCGGGCAGTATAGTTGATTGATAGATGGATATACAGACTCATCAGATTTGTGAATTTAACAGTGCTGTGGTATAAATATTATTATTACATTATCTGCATCAGCTCAGTGGTTTTATTTCACACCTTTGCTTAATAAAGACAATCCCATTCATCTCGTCTCACTATTAAAAATGTGCTTGACATCTTCTACACTGACACCTTTGACTAGGTTCTACACAACTGCAAATCAACTCTGCAGTTATATATGTCTTTTAGGATACAGTAATGCTAGGCTTGAATTTAGCCAGTATTATGGACTCTCTATCATAATAGTATTACTGTTATAATAGTGTTAGCACTGTTAGCAGTATGGCTATCCAACATATTCAAGTGATTTTATGATTTTATGATGAAATTCCTTCAAACTGGTGTTGCTGTTCAGTTTGTGACATTGATTGAAGTTTGATCGATTAAGATGCATATGCATAAAAAGAACTTAAATGTTTAAGTTGATGTGTCTTGAGGGTTTGTTAGTGAAGAGTCAAACATGACAGGCGTACTATTACATCGCGTGACACAAGTTGACCCCATCAACACGTCAGATGATTAATCTGTGGCTGTGCAGCCCCAACTCCTCTCATGTCCATGCTGCTGATTGAGCAGTTAGTCCAGAGGTCATGTCTTCCTTCTGATGAAAGAGAAAGCATGCTGTATGTTATTAGGAATGAAAAAAGAGTCTTGGCGCCTGTATTAACAACACATGACTCTAAGGAATGATTTTGTCATTTCACTCTGTAGTAGTTCTCCATTGGTATGAGAAAAAGTGTCTAATGTGTAGACATATGCATAATTATCAGGTAAAAAGAAACTTCTCCAAAAAATCCTTTGGAGAAAAGCTCCTTGTTTTTCAGATACAAATAATGTTGGCGAGAATAAAACCTTACTTACTTATGTCATCAGATTTCAGACTTCATACGATCTCAAAAAATGACAATTATATGTTTATATGCTCAGATTTTGTCATTAATTGTCGGAGATTTTTCTTCTCCAACATTCCAAACAGAATATCGCATAGATGCATTAAAAATGATTTATTCTTGTGAATATATCAATTAATTATTAAGAAAAGCCTTAAGATACTATATACTCCATAAAGGGTTTTTAAGCATTCTTTGGGTAGTTCTTAGTTTTGGAAATCCTCTGCTGTAGAGTTTATCATGGATCTTTGAAGCATTTCCCTGAGGCACAAACCGGAGAATCTCTGGAGGTTCTAGTTTTAATTTTTTCCTTCATCATTTATTCAATTTTAACCTCCCTGTGCACAAATTAATTATGATTAAAATGAGACTTCTGAAAGCTTAATTTATGTTTAAATACTTTTGGACATTTATAATAATGCACTTTGTATTATGTTATATTGTAGCTGCACAGTTACACACCAGATTCCTGTGTTCCTGGGATAGGCTCCAGATCCACCACGACCCTGACCAGGATAAAGTGCTTACTAAAAGTGTGTGAGTTACATGCCAAACAGTTTCAGCAAACGCTGTTACACACCTCATGTCTAGTAATTGAAAGTAATCAGTTTGTGAAAGATTACAAGTCCATTTCCAGTTAACCAAAAAATTGTTTCATTGTTATTTAAAGGGCTCCTTTGCCAGATCTGGACACACGTGATGAATTTTGGTGATGAACTCTTGCTATAACTGCTCCATGTCTATGAGACATGGCTTTTTTTTCTGTAATGAGCTAATCCTTATTACTATATATATATATAGATCAACTCTAATGTGCATCTTTACATGTGATCTTGCAGAAACCAAACATTTCCCACAAGTAGTCTCAGTTTAGAGGATATTATGAATGAAATAAGCTCCTTGAGTTTCATTTAAAAATGGCTTTAAAAATGTAATTCCTAGGCCAGTCAATTAGGAGAGAAAAAAAGGCATAGAAGATTATAATTGAGTAATTCAGGTCATGCTGCTTTGATGGGAGATTAAATTTACCAGCACATTCCAGAAAAGTGAAAAGCAGTCGATTTTATACATAATAACACAAACAATTATTGTTTTTAGTCACGTCTCTGAGCCAGATTCAGGATGGATATAAATGCATCATTGTGTAGGCCACATGGACAGGAGAATTCAATCAAGGAGAATTTGATTAAACAGAAAGCACAGAAAGCAATGGAGGCAAGGATGAACAATAAAACCAGAGCACATGAAGACAAACATTTTGCTCAAGTGCCAGCCACATTTTTTGCTTCATTACGTGGACAATTACAGCTCTGGTTTGGAATGTATTGAGGCAAATACTAAAACACTGGATTCTAGTGAAGCAGCTCCTGAGAAGAATAAACCAAATAACTGCACTAGGATTAGATTTGATCCAACACCAGCTACAATACACTCATTAAAATCTTTTCCTGCAAATGTTTTGCAGAATTTGATTCTGTCACACAAAATACAAGGTCGACATATAACATCAACAAACTGTGAACTGTGTCAAATTTTCCTTAAATCGTAAAAATATTCATTTATTCAATATTGATAATGTATGCCACAGCGTTGTTGAATGCCAGATTGTGATTGGTCAGGAGGTGTTGATTCATTTTCTATAACAGCAGCTCTGACAGTAAACCTTGCTGGCTGAAAGGCAAATCACAAGTTTATATTAATCCACTCGTTCTAATGTTCCTGTTTCTATAGTAACAGCTTACACGGGGACCAACATTTTTAAAACGGGTCTCTAGTGTCAGCGCTTTGTAAAGAGTAAAGGTAAAGCTATAACTTTAGGGTTTCTGGCAAAAGAAAGTCTTCAGGGCAGAGGAGCTTGCAGTTTCTCAGTAAAAAGACAAGCTGCATTTTTTTTTTGTCTTATTAACTTCAGAAAAAAAATGCAGGTGAGAGAACTATTATTTATAGCTGCTATAATGTAAGTGATAACAGGAACTAACTCAACATTAAGCATAATTGTTATTTAATTAACTAATAACAAGTTGCAATTGCTGGCAAATTGCTGTGGTAAAAGAAGAATAAAACACTTCAAGATGTGTTCTTCGCTTTGTGTCTGGCCACATCACACCCCTGTTACTGATTATTTTTCTATAACAGCACACCCCATCAGGTTTTATTCCTTACCAAATCTAGCACTGGCAAAAATAGGACTCTAGACTACAGTCCCACATATAACAATTACTCTTCACTAACTCACATGAGATTAATGAAAAATTTGTCTATGTCATATTACTTAATAACTATTATAACTATTATATAATAACTATTATTACTTAATAACTAATAACTATGGGAAATGTTAGTAGAAAGGTGTTTGTCCATGTGCATGCTTTAACCACTTAAGAAAATGCATTTTAAGTATTAAAAAATCTATTTAATAACTATATCAGCTATAATACTTCATGTAACTGATGATATATTGTCGAAAAACTAAAGCAACCATGTCTTTCACCTATTAATACAGAGTGAAAGAAGCTTTGCATCTTGGTGAAAGTTTTTGTTAAATTAGATTTTAGAGCGTCTGGCCGTCACTTCTGTCTTATTGCATTGCATTGATGACATTTCAACTAAACAAGCAGTTAAATGATACATTTGTTTTTTCCAAGAAAGTACACATGATGGCTTTCAGATGTGGTTCAATAAAAGCTTCGCCACCCACAGATCAAAAAGAAACACAGTCTGATAGAGATGGAGGGAGGTGAAATGAAAGGATAAATGACTCACTTAAAACCTGCTTAGGCTAACAAATTACCAACTGGCAAGAGAGATACACATGGATTTGGTGACTGCAGCTCTAACCAAAGATTTCCCTAACTAATTGCAAGGTAGAAATCAGGTATGTCATGAGGAAAAGGGCTGTTTTGAGAGGTGTTTTGTGTAATGTGCCTGAGTTGGCTTCATTATCCCTCTCTCTCTCTCTCCCTCTCGCTCTCTCTCTCTTTTTTTCTTTCTTTCCTGAATCTCAGACTGCAGAGATATTCTGGTGGAGAGACAATGAAAAATGTTAGGTGTTAGAAGTAATATTTGATTAAGCTAATTGAATTAGAGGAAAAATTGTTACAGAATGTCTTGGGAAAACACATCTATTATGGAGATGTATTAGGAGTCCAATTTGCCTGAGCTATTCTCATTGTTTCTCCTAATCTGTCCTCCTTGTTTTTTATTGAACTGTTATCCACTGAGCCTGAGTTATTCAGTGCATTGCTTTATTGGCAATACTGTAATACTGTGTCTTCTGATACAAGGTTAAGGTGCTATGCCTAATTCTATCCATGCCTTACAAACCTGATTTCAAAACCCTCTCAGAAGTTTCAACTTATATTAGAAAATGACTTTTAAGCAGTGTAGTGTTGTGTTGATATGAGAAAAGTTGACATACCACACAAGCAGGGGTTCATTTTAGATTGAGAAGGTTAGACTAATTTTATTTTCTGGGTGCCAACAGTGTGATATTGGTATTGCATGTATATTGTAAAGAGTTTTCAACCATGATATCATGATAACATGATATCACTGTCTTGTGATTCCTTGTTTGGTAGTTTTTGATAGCAAAATAATGTAAGATGCTGTTCTTGCAAAGATACAGTACATTTTACAGTTAAACTATCAGAATGAACACATTTGCTCTAATAATTAAATGTACATAGACACCAAATACAGGAGCAAAACTGCTGCAGTGCAGCCAGTGGGTCTAGGCCTGCAATCCAGGTGCACATTGACGCCACTGTGTGGCTAATTACTCCAAACTGTGGAAGTGTGGATAACAGCACTATCCACCAATTAGCCATTTAACCACTTCAGCTAGTTCTTCCTGCCTTTTAGAAGCAGACATGCAGACATTCATTCATTCATTCATCTTCAGTAACCACTGTATTATGGTCAGGGTGGCAGTGGTTCCAGAGCCTATCTTGAGAACACTGGGTGTGAGGTGGGAATAAACCCTGGATGGTAACCAGTTCATCACAAGACACCACACACACACTCATTCACACCTAGGGGCAATTTAGAGTAGCCAATCCATGTTTTTTGGAGGTGAGAGGAAACCAGAGAACCCAAAGAAAACTCACTTGAATGTGCAGAAATCCGCATCTGGAGCTGTGAGGAGGCAATGCTACCTGCTGCATCACTATAAATAAACAGTGAAAGCTAAATAAATCAACTTTCCAAACAACTAAGACTTTTTATCCATTAAATATTGCATTATTTTGTGCTAATATTGTGATGGTTTTCCTAATTTTATACAGATCTGGGAGGTCTTGGAAACATAAATTATATCCAATATTCTGATATTCTGCAAGGTCATCAAGTGAGTGAGTGACCTAACTGGCTTTTATTTACGGCTTTTATGCTGTTATTTGATCATGGCCATCATGCCAGTACTTGAATATAGTGCTGTGATTTTTAAAGCTTTGAACTCAGCAGGGCCAAAATAGTACAGTGAGTGCGAATGGCATTATTTGTATCTGTGTGAATGACTTGTTGCTTAGTATCCATGCTTGCTTTCTGCTTTTCTATGATAGTGTTGGGTGTGGACAGTACTACTGGTCAGAACAGGACTACCAGGTTACTGACTGTTTCTCTATCAAAGTGAAACTATATGACATCATCATTATTATTAAGCCTATTTTGTTATTCTATGATTTATAATTATATCAAATTACAGTAACAGAGCTGAGCTCTGCTTGCCTGAGTTTTACTACATTTAACTAAGTTGAACAACTCCTTAAATTCCTGATTAGCTCAAATTATATTTCTTCTCACGGACAATGTCAGCCTTTAAGCCTACTGATGAAACTTCAGTGGGCTGAATATGTGGAATAACTGTTAATTAATGCAAACTGTCTTTAACTCTGAATGCTTTACAGGCTGTGCAAAGGCATGCGATAAAACATATTCCACAAAGCCCCACAAAGGACACGTTTTCTGCTGCAGCCTACAAAGGATTCCAAGTTTTCTCGTCCAGGCACAGCTGCCGAGAATAGACAACACTGAACCTTTTGTCGCATGACTCAAAGTGAGTGGGCATGAATATATTATCCCTTGACAACAGAATTTTCCCTCTATCTCATTTTCACCCCCACTTAAAAAAAATTACTCTGGTAGGCTCTTGTAGTCTTATTTGGAGCACATCCGGGCCTAAACTGCCTTAACAGAAAAAGACCAAGGGTCATTGAGACATGAATTATGCGTGGACCTGTGAGTGGGTGGATTTAGCTCGCGGAGGACAACACCATGAGGCATGTTTTTCTGGCTGTGACAAAGAACTTCTTAAGTGTGACGGGGCACGTTTGGGACTTGAGTCATGCCATCCGGTCTTCACTGTGCACCACAGACCTTTGGCCATTGTATTTGTGTTTTATTGTGCATTTATATTAAACCCAGAAGCTAGCTTATGGTTACAGGCTGTTAGAATGATGAATGAGAGCCAGCCCAAGGACTGGACATGTTGTGAAGTCATGTTTTCCACCGCATAAAGGGCTGCTGTATGATTTGAGCCAACACACGCATCCTTTTGTGCCCCGTTATTCAAATGGGGCGTCGTTTGAAAAAGCGGGGCCATTTCTTATGAAAGGCCAACAGAGTTCTAAAAGACAGTGTACATGGAGAGTAATAGGGACAAACATACCGTTATCAATGTCTTGTTGAAGAATTTGGGAATGGCCCAAGCAGATGTTTAGAGCCTGCATGAGCCACTGGTGATTATATTACATGCAGTACATTCTTCAAATTGTACAGTGCATGAATTTGTGACAAATGTGTTTATTGTTAATTATTTTCCAACTCTTGGGTGGCCAAGAGCAGCCGATCTCTTGTTTGTATCATTGTTCCTTTTTTTATTTCATTGTTCTGAAGAAAACATCAGACGTTAATGCCAGAGCAGTGTTCATTTCAGCAGTTTATTTATATTTAGTTTTGTTCTTAGTCATTTGTTCAAAATATATAATAATATTTTAGTCATTTGGTTATTTTTAGTTTTTGCCTAGTTTAGGTGACAAAAAACTACAAAACATTTGGTCAACCCAAATATAATATAACTAAATATTTTAGTTTGTTTGGCAAATTTTCCTAAAATATGTTTAATTTTCCAAATAGTAAATGTATTAATTTCCTGTTTTTGCTTAATCTTAAATAAAACACCAGATTACTTTATAAATGCATCATTTTGATGTGTGCCAATTTTTTTTTTATTGCTGTTATTGGAAACTAATAAACCGCTAGGCATCACTTAAACCACACCACAAACATAAAATTACATTTTAATTGTGCAAATTTTCACATAAGCCAAATGGAGTACCATTTTTACCTCAAGAGATTTACTGATATATCTTTAGAAATATCATCTGAATATACAAATAGTATGTATGCAACATTAATCTGTGCATTGTGAAATCTATTTGAACTCACACATTCACACAGCCTCACACACACAAACACACACACAAGCGCACACACACAGCTCTTCCCCCTTATTAACAGTGACATCTGATGCCACGACTGGGCAAACGAAGCTCAACAATTGATGTCAGTGCCTTACAAATTAAATAAATGGGAAAACGCTATGGTGTATTAAACCCACTAAGTCCCTTTAATGAACAGTCACACGTTACTGCACAGCATCCTGAGGCAGCCGAGTCAAACATGAGTCGACTAGAAAACAGCCACAAGACCACAAATAGGTAGAGCGAGTAAGATCAATGAACAGACTACTTCCTATAGATTGACTAAAAATCAAACAACGTGACAGTTAAATAAACCGTATAACAGCTTTAGGACAAGGTGAGCAAAATGACAAAGATGGAGAAGTCTATGTGAAAAGTACAAAAAAGGGAGAAAAAGATAAAGAGGAAATACAAAATAATGTTAGCAGAATATTAGAAAGTACACAATTATATTTGTATGTGAATCTCCAATCAATAACGTAAAACATTTCAACATTGCTCATGTTTAAATTTACCATTCTATGGAAAGCACCACAGTTGGGGCTTGGTGGATGCACTTATGAAAAAATTCACATACAGTGCACATGTGATTATGTGAGTAATATATGATTACATATAAAAAAAAGAAAAAACAGGTGAAGGTGCATTTCCACGTATTACATCCTGATATTGCACATGTGCATTCAGGTAAACACACGTAACATCATATAACATGTGAAAATAAGATCACATGCACTACATGTGAAAAGTTAACACATGGAAATAAATGAATCATATGAAAAAATTCATATGTGGAAAAATAATGTGGAAAATGTGTTAAATTAAATATATGTACTACATGTAAAAGTAAAAGAATCATGTGGGGAGAAAATCAAGTGTGAGAAAATAAAAACACAATCTTTGAAAAGCAAATGTGTGAAACATAACATGTGAAGTGTCTAAAAACCTCATGTGTAAAATAATCACATGATTCACACGTGAAGTTTGTGTGACTTTGAGTTGCATTACTGTGGCAAACTGTGCTAATAGTTTAGATTTAGTTTCCACATCAAAAAAAGAAATTTGAAAAATGGAGTTTTCAAATATCAAATGGTATTTTCCACACATACTGGGTAGTAAAAAATCTATAGCTATAAATACAACTGGTAACTCAAAATACAACGTAGCATAAAACCTCAAATCAAATTTGCACAGACATAAAGTTGCATCCTCAAAAACATCAAATTCAGACTGGCAGACTAGGGTACATACAATACCCCTGTGGCCATTTTGTTTTCAGTACTCTAAGCCCTTTTTGTCCAATACTCTGCCGTTAAAGCACACTTGATGTGTCCATGTTATTCTCAAATACAGCCATACAATCATTTGTTTGGCTATTGGGAAATATGGCATAATGTGTGCAGCTATCGTGGGTGGGATGAATGCATTAAAAGAGCCAGACATCTCTTATTTTCAGCCAAGGTGCAGAGCAGGGTGGTGTGAAGAGACAGGAGGGGAGAGAGATGGAATATCTAAAAGGGGTTAAGTGCTGAGGTTACCCATCCACGGAGCATAAAATGAAGGCTCTCACTTTGATGGACACCAGAACTCGGATCCCTGATGTCCCAAAATATTAGGTTTCTCTTCTAATAATGTTGAAAATATTGCCTACTGTCATGATTAATCTGGCTGTGCACTGGCGCTGATTGCAGGTGACACGGTCACAGCGCACTGCTCGTGTTAGTTTCCACACACCGTCAGCTTCACTCGCAGCTCCAGGCGAGCCAGCCAGCTCTCTGATACCGGCTTTCCACATCCGCTAATGGATTGTGACAGCCAAGAAGGAAACCTTTGTTTTAATTCAAACAACAAAGCCAAATAGCAAAACTTATGTATGTGCCCAACTTTTTCTCTTTTGCCCTTTTGTTCCATGTCCTTTCTTTCCTTTCCTTTTCTGTCACTTTTTTCTCTGTGTTTCTGCCTCTATGTGTCTGTCTTTATTCCAGTAGATAGTCCACAAAGCCACCAGCCGGGAGGAGAGCTGAATATAATGTTGAGGAGCAGAATATTCCTTTGCCAAGCACGGGGAATATGTGGAGGTATTTGCAGATGTGGAGGACGTCAAAAAAACATTTGTAAAATCAAAGGCTTGAATTATTGCACAGAGTTCAGCAAGTTTCACATGGCACTTAGACGCGTCATTGTTCTACTAGGGAACAAGGAGGCCCTTTCTTTCAAGGGGGTGAAAAACAACCTTGACCATTCTCATAATCAAATCTGAATGTCCCAATGGGCCATCAGGACAAGGACTCTGGCATTCTTTGCATTTGCCATGGTCAGAACTCACTGTTTGGCCCAACAATGGCAACATTGATTTTATTGCACAGAAAAATTTGGTTGAGCTGAGCAAACTGACCGGGAAAGAGGGGGAATACCATTTTTCACTCATTCCCATGAGGGCAAGAAGGTCAGCGTTCACCCAACGCTAAAGAGTCCCCACCACTGCCATCCACCCTCATTCATCCGTCCCATTCTTGATCATTTGCGACATGATCTCATACTAAAAACTGGTCTTACAGGCAAAATTATGCATATTTTCTTTCATGCCAGCTCAGAAAAGAAGTGTTACTTCCTTCCCTTGACGGTTGCTATCTTACCATGCTGCTGTGGAGCTTAAATAATTTACCCTGTTGTTCCTCCACAATCGGCCCTTGTTTACAGAGTGCCAAGTCTGAGATTGGGTAGGGGGAACGGTGTTTTGAGAACTGATGTTACATTGATGTCCAGTTGCCATGGGCTGCAGTAGCAGCATGAAGTCATGACCTTCCTGTTTAGCCACATAGTAACTTATTGAGTTGATACAAATTACCCTGATTCTTTATCTACCAATTTAGCTGCTAGTAGTGGGCAGGGGTCACAAGTCTCCATTCATGGGGGCAGCTTTTGAAGTTACTGCTACCACTGTGAGACTTTAACACTTTGCCCCATGCAGTGGGATGGGAGGTAGGAGGTAGGGGGTGAGTCTTCCCAGACAATGACTACCATTGCTGCCCCCACGTCAAAACACTAAGATCAAAAGAACCCACTACTATCATCGACAGTTTGCTCTGGTGACCAGCACTGGACATGTTTTCCCCCATGGATATAAATGTTTTATTAGAGGTACGTCCTTAGGACGTTGTTTTCTTCCTTCCACTCGAACATTGAGAGAAGCACTGAATGAGAACAAGAAAGATTTGCTGAAGCAAAGCAATTATAAAAAAAAGGCTAGTTCTCAAACAAATCCTAAAAAACAGCACTGACATAGTAACATACTCATTTAAACAAGATTTCAATGCACATTTTTTTGCAATGTAATAAACTGATCAGTACATCTGCTCCAGATGACATTCCGGGATTCATATGGCATGCAATATTCAAACTTCCTGTCTGCAGAGAAAATATAATGATTTACAATAGGTATGCATAATTGATTGCCAATCAGTCTTCTAATCACCTCTCAATGAAGTCAGTGTGCTGCTTCAATCTGACAGATGATGGAGTATCTGTGAAACAGATGGTGGATCTTTAACAATAAGGTTCATGCTTTTTCTTAAAAATGATAAGCTCCCCATGTGACTTTGATAAATCATCATCATACACTAAATTCTTAGATGTATAACTATATGGCAAAATACAGCATGGTAAAAAAATAAATAAATAAATAATAAAATATATATATATATATATATATTTTTTTTTTTTTTTTTACCATGCTGTATTTTGCTGTATTAAACCTTCTCACTTCAGCTCCACAATACATAAAAGGAACTGATCTTGTTGTATGGGTCCATAATAGTGAAAGGTTTACCTCAGAAAGCCATGTAGCAGTATGACAGCCATCTTTAATTTGTGTATGTGTGTTGGTCTGTCTTAGTTTTTAAATCACATGTTTAACTGTTGGGATTTTCCCATTGTTCATAAATAGCAGTGTTGACTTTACAGTGCTCAAAGTGCTTATGATTGAAATATCTTGATTCATGCCAGCAGTGACACACTAATGAAATTTAAATTGCTTAGTAGTGGATAAAGAACAGACTGATAGAATGGTATCTTCCACCTTAAATGCACTGATTTAATTTGTTGATGGATTACCCTCAAAATTGCGTTTAATTGATACAAGTGTGGGAGCTGTGAACTTTAAATAGACATTTCTAATTACTGGATTTCAAAAGAAGGAGCTTTTTGGGAAATGTTATGGCATTTGGAAATGGATTCATGGAGCAGTAAGGAGATGGCCACCCTGCAGCTAAATGACATTAAAGCCAGTTAAAGCTGAGACCTGAAGGGAGCAAAAGCACTAGTCACAGGGAGCTGAGCATGGTGTCCTACCCAAAGGCTGGAGAATACATTACTTTATCGTGATAGCCAGCCACTTTAGTGTCACTCATCATGCTAGTGTAATGTGGCTCAAGCCTGATCGCAAGTTAAAACGAGGGTGAATGGTTGTGGAAGACAAATGGTATCTATATGAAAGGGCATATCCAAAAGTATGTAAGTCAGTGCTGATAGGAAACAGATATGACATTTCGAGGACTGAACCCAATTGGATAGCAAATCTGCAGCGTATTTCACAACAAAACCAACTCCTCGTCTTTTTTTACCATAATATATGTGAGGGAAAAACCTAGACTGTGTTGTGCGGACAATGTAGCCATTATGGGTTTTCTGTTAATGAGATTGATGACTGATGAAGTTTGGTCAAAGTGGTCAGTAACAATCATCATTAGCCTCTCCACTGTGTAAGCCAGACTCACATGGGTCTCTTAACCCTCCCACGGCAATGATCTCCCATTAGAAGGCTTAAATCTCATTACCCCTGCCGTCCCGGTCCCAGCATACCCACAGAGAGTCAGCAAACAGCCGTGACAGTGCTCAGCCAGCACCAGACGGTGTCCCACAAGGCTCTATCCTCAGCCCTATGGCGTTTTCAGCATGGAGCCCTGTTGGAGAAGGGGACAACTAAATGGAGAGGACAGTGGAGGTTTGGCATGGTTTAATGAGGCTTGGAAGGAGGGGAGTTGTTCATGGGGTCAGGGCGACATAGTGGGAGAAGGGTCAGAAAAGGTGATAATCGTGGAGAACTGAACACTAAGACTACTGTTTCATCTCTTCTTCCCTCAGGTGAGGTTAGAGGCTCAGCCCATTTTACTTCTCCAGCACAGGTCTTAGGCTCCGTGGAGAATGAGTGGGAAGAATGAACCTGGTGAGTTCAGAGACAAGACAGTCACCCCCTACAAGCTCTCTGCACTAATCTAGTCAGGGTCTGTAAGGCTTAATTTACAATCTAGTGCTAGCTGTGGTTAGTTTGAGGATTTTGCGATTGACTGTAGCAACTATTAATAAACCATACTTAAGTTCAAATATTGTGATCATTATCAAACTCAAGGACTAAATATCACGACACAGTATTTTAAGTCCTGCTTATTATGATACCTTGATTCCATTACAGCTCTAAAATAATTAGATCTGACATCAAGCCATGATTGTGTGTAGTAGTAGTAGTGCACAATCCGCTTTCATGCTTTCCGCCAGCAGTGAGAGCAGGCCCCACCGCAGAGCCTGTCCAGCACGCTTCATTGGCTCATAATGGAGGATCAGTGTCAAATCAGCCAACAAGATGATTACATGCCAAGAGGCACAGCCATTCTTTAGTATTGATCCACTTCAACTGGTCCAATGGTACATCACAGCACGTGACGTGGCAAATGTGCCTGAAACAAGCTGCAGCCAACAATAAAAAATGAGCCATTTTGTTTAATCTACACACCAGCAGTGCAATGCTCAAACAGAAAGTTTACCATTATCTCTACCTTATTGTGTAGCACAGTCTTGCCTAGTATGATGTAGGACTGTAACCAAATACAAATTTGTTATTCAGAATAAACAGATAATGTGATATGATTAGGGGGTGCACTATTTGAGGGTGTGTATGTGTGTGTGTGTGTGTGTGTGTGTGTGTGTTTTAGCAAGAAATTTTGAGAAATCTGAAAATGTGATAAACACAGCTTCAGATCAGTTAAGTGTCTGTCGTTGAATCAGTATGGTCAGGGATCTGATTGACTCATGCTCCATTAAAGAAGCCAGTTTACAGTTCAGCCCCTCTGCATGTAAACAACCGCTGCAGCAATGCTTGCTTCCAATGGCACTTTAAACAGAACCAGTCTTGTAAAGTGTGGATCCTCAAATGATGTGCATTTCCCATGTTCATTGTAATCGGGATAGTATAAACATTGTTATCCTCTGTACATCACAGAGCTGTGCAATGTGAAGCAGTGGAATTGCCTTTGTTGTTTAATATAAATTATTTATGCATGTACAGCTTTAAAATATTTATCTTTGCAGACAAGTGGAAAACAAATGTATTTTTATACTTTTTTTTTAACCAATGGAAAAGAGGTTCTAAACTGATGTCTTACAAATGAGAAAATCCTTGGATTCTTTGAGATGGAATATTTTGGTTTGGCCAAATTTGAAGAAAATTCACTTGTATTAAGTTCTTGTATAAGTATATGTGCATCCAATCATGTGACAGACAAATCCAATAACTCCTGGATGACCGAGCAGACCTACATGTTTACGTTGACTCTAATAATAAGTGTCTGTGTGGGTTTGTGATGAATTTGTGTATATCCTCACCTAAAGCCCTGATACACTCTCTCTGTCTGCTCTGATAACACCAAACCAATTACAAATACGCAGGTCATTACATCATGAGCCTCAAGTGTTCTCAAGGGTTGTGATGTTGTGTTAAATCTCTCAAGAGAACAAGCAATACAAAAAGATAAGTACACTGAGACCAGACATTTTAGAGGCAGCTGTCATGATAATGAAGTCTCTGCCATTAATCCAAGACAAACAGTCGGGATCAAAGACAGCATATTAACATGCACACACTCACATGCATGCTTGTTTTTTTGTGGCATTTCAGGACATAGGATTATACCTATGTAACATACATATCGTGTGTATGTAAGTACCTGTATGTAATAAGAATTTTACACACCTAATCCTAAAACTGACCTTAACTATAACCTCAGTAACCACAAAGAATGTTTTTTTTAATTCAGTTTTGAAAGATTATTATTATTTTTATTTATTTATTTATTTATTTATTTAGTTAGTTAGTTAGTTAGTTAGTTTTGAAAAAAAAAAGTCAGGACTATGTTTCTGGTCCTGACAAGGTAGGTTACTCCTGTTGTTTTTCTGATTTTACTACATATTCAAGATATTTTGGTCCTGCCAATTCACAAAACACACACACCTTCCCAAGACTTCCACTGACACCAAAATATCACTTTAACCCTAACCTCAGTAACCAAAAGGAAATATGGTGGGTCTTGTGGTTACATATATATATATATATATATATATATATATATATATATATATATATATATATTGTAAAACAGCAGTTTTTTCTTGTGGGGACCAGCCAAATGTCCACACAACTTACATGCAAAACATGCTATGCTACAAATTCAGCGCAGTATAAAACCATTTAATCCAAGATACTTCATGTGTCATATTCAAGCTGCTATGTATGAGAAAGCAAGTGATTGTGTTGCATCTGCGTATGTCAGTGTATATGATGGAAAAGTAAAAGTGTGTGTAAGGGGAGTGTGCACAGCCCATTAATCCCATGTCCCCTTGTCCAGCAGATAATGTTGAAGCGTGCAGCCTAAATGAGCATGTCTACTCTTTCTCCCCAGCGTTTACAAATTGCTTCCCTCCCACCGCAGCATGCTGCCACCTGACTGCTGCTCCCTGCGATCCGCGTCCTTATGCTAGTTCACATGTCGGCCATTAATAAACAAATGAGGGCTCGCCCGAGAGGTCGAGATGCTCAGCTGGCCCATTTGTGAGGAGACAAGTGCAGGGAGCAAGGGGACTGGGGGAGGACAGCATGTCTGTCATCCATTCCTAACCTTGTCTTTGTCAGGGATAGTAGACATTGGGGGTGCAACCATAGGCCCTTCACACACACACACACACACACACACACACCTTGCTCTGAACCTTCAGCAGCTGATTAGTGTGAGTGACAAAGTGGAGCAGCGAGTCCACTCAGCCCTTCATAATAAATCTATCAGCAGGGTAATAGAATTCCATCAATCCCCTCTCTTTAGCCGTCCACCCCGCGGGGTCAGTCTCCCGGCGCTGCGCAGGCCTCTCCCTCGAGACTCTACAACTGTTATTATTCAATTACCCTCTTTTCTTCCCAGTTAAAAGACCATGATATCATTATCACTTAATGAATATATATAATTGGATCTGGGGACTCTTTCCTTTCGGGCTGATGAATACCATTCGCTATTCATTTTTGTCCTGCTACAAGCCACCACTGCGCATCCATTACCTAACTTTGAGTTAGAAATCATAATGACAAAGAGTATAGTCGGAATTAGCTTTAGTGCTCATTCAGTGCTTAGTTAAACACAGGATAATAAAAATGAAAAAATGAAAACTACATGTTAAAAGCTTAGAGTGAAGAAAGCAGAATATGTACAGGGCACCAGTGATATTATTTTGAAATAAATGTGATTTATGGTTAACAGCCAAACTGAACAATCTACTTAATCTTTTATGTAACTGAAAGAGCTGATTACTCAGGGGTTCTTAAACTTTTTGCAGACGGGGACACCTTTAACTGTAAAATAAATTCCACAAACCCCCTCAGTAAAGATTTACTTTATGAACATAATCTATCTATTTACATTTTTTTTGTTTTGGGTTTTGGCTAGTTGTTGAAGCTCTAGAGCTTTTTTATTCCTGAACATTCCACTGGCAGAATATCCATTATTTATAGGCTGACTTACTTTTGAGGTTTGGATTCCATCCTTTCAATTCAATCAACCAGTCAAACATGTTTATTGTTAATGTTAACAATAAACACCATAGCTTTGCTAATGGTGGGTTGTGATTTCTATGACTGTAAGAAAAAAAACAATCACAGACGTCCTGGTTATGCTTGGCAAACCCCATAGACTTTGATAACCACTGGTTTACAATTCAAGTCACTATATTTAAGGAGACTTCACTAAAAACTCCCCCATGTGAAATCCATCTGCCAGCAAACAGTGCTTGCTAATTATAATAAAATGAAAGGGTATGAATAACATGGTGATGAGCAGCACTAAAACATTGATTTAGTATTAGTCCACTTCATTTGCGCTGAAAAGAAAAAGAAGGGAAGGAGGGGACTCAAGGGGGAAGATCTGTAAATAGAGTGGGGGAAAAAGTGTGCTTTGTCTCATAACAGTAAATTGTTGTCATCCCATTGGTAAGCAAAAGAAAATGGGCCAGCCCTCCATTCTCTGAGGGCATCGTGTGCCAAAGTGAGGAGCGCATGGGTTAGCAAGTCAACCAGCATTATCAATCCTAGTTAAGGAGGCTCTGTTGACAGTAGCAGAGGGCTGCTTCCAGCCGTTCCCCAAAAGAGTCCACTGAACCGAAGTCCCTCCCTCACCCTGTCAGAGATCCACACACACGACGCGACAGGACCTCCTCAAGGCTCAGCCCCCTCTTCATACATCACTCCAAATTAAAGTTACATTAGGCCCTCCTCAATCAGGGGCCTGGCGGAACAAGCTGACATCATTAGATGGAGCGCATGGCCACCATCCATTACAGCCCTATTATACACATGTCTCTGGATTTTAGCAAAGTTCATGCATACCTAAGTGCAAGTTTGTGTTAAAAATTAAAGACTCTTTTAGGAGGACAAAGGAGTTTCTGAACTGTTGACTTTGAGAGGGGCTTCATTACCCCACTGCCGACGGGTCAATGCCAAGACGTCGCCCTCTTTCTTCTTCCCTTGGTTTTTATCTATGTCCAGATTGCTACACTTATTCAATCAGAGCACTGACTGTGAGGAAACAAATCAAGTTTTCTCTCTCTCTCTCTCTCTCTCTCTCTGTATATATATATATATATATATATATATATATATATATATATATATATATATATATATATATATATATATATATATTTGTGTGTGTGTGTGTGTGTGTGTGTGTGAGCAAAGCAAGCACAGGGTTGTTGTGGGAACAAACACTTGCATACATAGAAACTCATGTTTGCTTTCCTTCCCTACACATCTCTACAGAGGCTGTGTTTGTAGATCACATCAGATCCCAGATGCAGTGAGACAAGAGTGGCACCTGAGCGAAACGCTTTACTCTAATTGCTTCATTACCAGAATCGCTAATCCCCTTCCAATTTCTGCTCTCATTTCCCCCCTGTCATTTAGCCCTGCACTCAGTTCACTTCTCCCCCCTCCTGCAATCAAAATGCATGCGTTTGCTTTCCAACATAATGATAACAATTAATGCTACAGTGTGTAACACCAGTGCTTGTTTCATAAACTACTTTCTAATAGCTAAATGAAAAATGATGGAGAGAAATCAGCTGAAATTCTAAGCATCATCACTACACTTCTATTTTATCTCCCTAAATATTCTGTAGCTGTGGCTGTGTGTTTATATTTGCACCAAAATGCATAATCACTAATTTGTGTGCCTTATAAAGCCAAGCAAAGCTGTGCGTTTTTTCTTCTCTTTTATGTACTTGTGAAGGCTTACAAACTCCATACAATTGTTTGTTGAGTACATGTATGCATATCACAGTACTAGGCTGCATGGATATTAAAATAAAAATTATTCCCAGTTAGGCAGAAGGAAATGAATTAAATAAATCTGATCATTGTTAAGTAAGGAATAAAACATTTGGGGGCATGCTGTTATAGGAAAATAAGAAATGACGAGGTGGTGTGACATGGCCTGACACAAAGAGTTACTGTTACCACCCTGAAGTTGATTATTTTCCTATAACAGCATGTCCAGAAGAATATTATTCCTCTTATGCTCTTATGCCACAGTGATTTGCCAACTTTTCCAATTCTGAATGACATTCCATGGGTTTTAACTGATAATATAGTATATAGTTGCATTTAATGTTGTGGAACATTTATGTTATAGAAGCAATAAACAGTCTTTCCTTCACCAGTCTCTCTTTTTTACTCTTGAAGTTAATAGGACAAAAAAATGAGCTTGTCATGTTACAGAGAAACTGCACAGCACAACCTTCTCTGAAGACTTTCCCATGGCAGAAAACTTATTGACTGGTATAAAAAAAAGTGCTGACACTCATATCATATCATATCATATCATATTTACCATATCAATGATTATATGTATTAATTTGTTAAATAATATGTTTTACTACATTTATTATTAGCCTTAGATTATGTAGATTACCATGCAAATCCCTGCGAATGTATCGTTTCTATAGAAACAATAACATATTAGAACGAACGCATTAATATAACCCATTTGAATTACAACAGCGCTATTGTCAGAGCAGCTGTCATAGAAAATTAATCAACACCTTCTGACCAATTCAATTTGAAAATCTAACAGCTCTGTGGTATAATCATATTTGCCACAAACCTTTGCAATTGTGAGCTACAACACATCTTAGGTACATTCAATTACTTTCAGTCATTTGGTAGACGCTTTATCCAAAGAGACAGGATAGAATCCAAATCAACAAAGTGAGCAGTTGAGGGTTAAAGGACTCTCTCAAAGGGCTCAGCATGGGCTCTCAGGCAATCTTGGGATTTGAACTCACAACCTTCCCAGTCACCAGCTCAGAATTTTAACCACTGAGCCACCACTACTGCAGTCAATGACCCAGTGTGACAGTTCAAACCACGGCGCTCAGCCACACACTTACATTAACTACATGCCATTGATCCATTAACATACAAATGGTCCCTGCTTAACATGTGATTAAGATTCCAAATGCCACCAAATGTTAAAGAACTATGGTCTGAAGAATAAATAACCTAAATGGGGACCCATAACATTCAGACAGTAATTCGCTTTTTGTGCCGCCGTGGCTAAAACGGCCACATTTAATTTCTCATTACATGATGGATCTTCTCGGGAAAGTTGAGGTGTGCTGGCACATATATAAAATAAAGCTTGTTCCAGTGAGCTGAAGAAGCCTACTGCTACATCTGGTCAGTATAAAATGTGACAACGTCGGAAATCAGATTAGAGCGTAGGCTATTAATTCACTCTATTACTACTATAAAAATCTGATATGGGATAAATGAAGTCTGAAGCCAATTGGGATCTTCTGAATCTACTCTATTAATGGTGGCCAAGAATATGCGACCTAATCAGAAAGGTACTAAATAGACTCCGAATGCAAGGACACTTTATAATATGTTATTGCATAAACATGTAAGGAATAAAACACTTCGGGATGTGCTGTTATAGGAAAATAATCAACAACAGGTTGGTGTGATGTGAAGTTGATTATTTTCTACATCCAACAGCATGTTCCAAAGTGTTTTATTTTTCTTATACTGTATCAATTTGCCAACACTAAAATATATTTGTTTATATATAAAACAGGTTTATACTTTTTTTTTATCTATTTACAGTTACTTTTAATTGTGTTTTGTTCATGAAGCAACTTAGTTCATGTTATCATGTTATCACACATTATAGTAGCTAAACAAAAATGCAGCTTGTCATGTTACTGTGAAACCATAAAGCCTTCCATACTGAACACTTTCCCATGTTAGAAAAGTTAAAGTTACAGCTTTGACACTGGAGACTCCTTCCATAAATGCTAAATAAATGTCTCCTCACAGAAAGCTTGCTAATATCAATAATTACCTGGTTTTTAATCGGTTTTTGAGCGTCCACTATACAAGCACCTATGTACATTGTTACTATAACATTAGAATAAGAGCATTAATATAAACAAGTGCTTTGACTTGCAGCTAATCTACTGTCGGAGCTGAACACCTTCTGACTAATCAGATTTGAGAATTCAACAGTGCTGTGGTATAATATTCAACAACACATTAGATGAGATATTTGGGTACAATGCAGTGTATGTACAAGACGCATCAATTATAAGAAACTCACTCTAAACTGATAATTGAACATCTGGTATAACAAAAGATGCCTCTGACACATCAACACATGGACAAAAACAACTGTGTTACGAGAAATGTCTATGTTGCCAGAAAAGAACCCGAAACACAGCAGATCATGTAGGACAATTTGAAGTCATATCCACATTAAGTCATGACCTCATACACACACTTTGTGCTTTGTTTCTATAAATACACGACTCTCGTGACTGGGATCTGACTAAACTGATCACTGAAATGACATCACACTGGCGCTTGGTCCGAAACCACAAAGAGGTGACAACATATAGACAATATAATGGATTAAAGTTTTCTGAGAAGTGATGTGAATGCATCTTGTGTAGAAATAATTCAGAGAAATTAATTTTAAAAAACAGAAATTAATTTTTAAAATACATTTTTTAAATTAATTAAAGAATATTAAACCTGAACAGCATTTCAAACTGCAATGTTTAGCATTATTTGTAATTACCTGAAATGGGTTTTTGTAACTTAATTTTGGACATAGCTGAGCTATTATAGCTTGGTCATTTTTCGATCAGGACACTTACACTTAACTCAATCTGACAAATTTATTTCCCACAAGTTGTGAGAATTGTTGCAAATTTGCATAAATGAGACTACAGTATGTTGGCCTAATGATATAATCACTACAGTCCTGTTAAGGTCTCCCTTATGAAAGTGCTATAAATGCATATTATGAATTAGTAATAGATTATTAGAAGCTTGAATAATTGTCATGTTATTGAATTATACCATTTCTTTCATGATGTTATCTTTTTGTCCTTTCTTTGAATCTCTTACTCTCTCATACAGTCTCTGTAGGCCTCGGGCGGGTTTTAAGGGTCTAGTAAAGCCAGGGTGAGGAAAACAATCACCCTTAGCCATCCTTTATTTTTATCTTTCTCAGATGTCGCTTACAACAGCTCCATGGGTCGTGGATACTTGGATCAATATCTATTTAGTGACCTAACCTCTGTGTATGTGTGTGTCAAAGCAGGCAATCTAAAGCTGTATGAAGTATTTCATCTGACATGACCTACCTCTTGACCTGCTCACAACACAGGCCCTGCTGTCCTGAGGGCACGCTGCTTTCCAGCTATAAACAAGACTGGGAAGTTGTTGCACACTTGTCACAATGTTGGTGGCAACCAACACCTACTGATTGTCTGTCTTTACACGGGTCTCTCACTGCCTTTCTTCCTCTACTATATGAATGAAGGTTTATCCAATAGGCATACAAAGTCTGTAGGAAATACTAGTTTTACAGCTCTTTTGGTCAGTTTCTTTATATAGTTTAGTTGTCTGCACACCACACATCAGGAGTTGCGAGAACATTAAAATATTCTTGATTCTGATTGGTCAGATCAATTTCCTATAAAGCAGCTCAGATAGTAATTCCAGCTGCAATTCCATCATAGTTTTTCATTAAATGTGCTTGTCATAATATTTTATCATTGCTTTAGTAACAACATACACAGGGACTATAGCAGATGCTCTACATGAACCAATTTTATGTGTGTAATCATTGACATGGTGAAGTTTTCTGTAAAGAGATGGAAGGGGTCTCTAGTTTCAGCATTTTTCTGTTAAGCTTTCCAACATGGGAACATATTCGGGACAGAGTGTTTTGTGGTTTCTTAGTTACATGACAAGCTGCATTTTTTTGTGATTTGAACTTCAACAAAAAAAAAAAAAAAAGACTGTTTATGGCTGCTGTAGTAAGTGAAATGTAATATGTGTACAATGTGTAACATTGGCAAAATGCAGTGGAATAAAAGGGGAATGGAAGAGGATGGAACTCTTTGGGATGTACTGTTATTGGAAAATCAGCACATCACACAACCCAGTCATTGATTATTTTCCCATAACCACACACCCTTTGATGATTCATTCCTTACTTGACATTTATGAACTTTTCTCAGTAGAATAGAGACAGATCCAAACACTGAATAAAGGAATAACATCTCCTCCATGTTCCTCTCTCTGACAGGCTGAGGTCTGAATGAGGAAAAAGCAGGCATGGCCCCCAATCTTTCATTCAGCTGGCATTCATCTATCCCATGTGCACCTCTTAATCTGGTTCTGCCAGCGGTCAAGAAACAGAGACCTTCAGCAGCTGAAACAAATGACACTACCAGGAAGAGGAAACAACTCACAGCTAACAGTTTAACACTTCCATGCTTAACACATGACTGTCCTGCTGTTGTGTGAATGAGGCATGTGTCCTCCTAAGCATACTGTACTACACATGTTTATACAGTGAAGAGCTGCTTCTCAAGTGGCATACTTTGCATACTTTTACTCCGCATAATGTGTTCACACTGTTCACATTGGGGAACTCAGTAAAATGTAGTGTACTATTATAACCAGAATGATGTATTAAAACCAAAGGGGCGGAGCCAACATGTATTGAATTCTGTACCAAGCAAGATCACAGCGGACATTTTAATTCCTTAAAGTCCAAACTGATCCAGATATGCAGTGGTCCTCTCATAACTCTCATAACTACAGAACTTTTTAGTTACATTTCAGTTACAAGGAGCAAGTTAATAATTCATACTGGCTACTGAATAATCCCTGGAGAACTAATGGTTAATCCTTGGTGCTCTCACTACCGCGGCCCGGGTTCGATTCCCAGGCCAGGGAACCAATCCCAGCCTCAGTGCACTCCCAGTGCTGGTCCCAATCCCAGATAAAATTGGGGAGGGATGCATCAGGAAGGGCATATGGCATAAAAACTGTGCTAAAATCAAATATGCATTCAATGGTTAATCAAATATATATTCAATGGTTATTCCTGTGGAGGCTTTTCTAGCATGGTTCAAAGACATTTATTACTACACAACTATTTGTCATTTTTGATTACTCTAAAATGTCAGCATCAATCAGAGTCTTATTTATTCAGCCCACCGATGGCAGCTAAACTCTTTCTATAATCTTGACAATATAGCGTCTGCAAAGGATAGATGGTGCATGTCATACACAGAGCACCAGATTCTGGGACCAATGTTCAATGATAAGGAAATCCATATTTGTAAGACCTCAGAATTGTTTATTTTTCAGTTATATCACAGCATTATTAAAATCTCAAATATGATTGGTCAGAATATGATTAATTTTCTATGACAGCAGGTCTGACAGAAGTACCAGCTGTAATTCAATTGATAGGTTTATTTTCATGCTCTTATTCTAATATGTTATCAGAACAACTCATTCACAGGGACTTGTGTGGTGGATGCCCTATAAACTAAGGCTAATAATAAATGAATTAAAAATATGTTAATAAAGAAAAACAAATAACTGTTGATATAGTGAAATTGTATGTAAGGAGGTGTTTATTTAACATTAATGGAAGGAGTCTCCAGTGTCAGTGCTTTGTATCAGAGAGTAGGCACCTTCCAGTTGTTTACTAACATGACAACCTGCTTTTTTGTCTTATTAACTTCAAGAGAGAGAAAAAAGAGAGGCTAGTGAGGGAACGACTATTTATAGCTGTTATAACATAAGTGATAACAGGAAGTAACTTATGTTATGGACATTCCACAACATTAAATATAACTATAATGGTTAAAAGTATGACATTTCCTTCATTAATATATTACAGATGGTAATTGTTGGCAAATTGCTGAGGTATAAGAGGAATAAAATCTTCAGGATGGTAACAGTAACTCCGTTTTGCATTGAGTCCCATTATAACACCTCGTTATGGTTTATTCCTTACTTATTTTTTGAATTTTATGTTTCACACCATTCTTTATAACAAACAAAAAGGAGCCATTCTAATATTTAATATTAATCCTCTTGATAATTTAAAACATAATTGTCATACTTGCATATGCTCTTGCCACTCAATGTCTAACAAGCTAGACAGAGAGGTTAAGGCTAACTAGAAATGATTGGCACATGATGTCAATGACAAATTTATGAGGTAATTCAACCTACTGAGGATCTTTTACACCTTCACAACATGTGTGTGAAGCAATAAATAGGTCAGAGCTACATTCACCTTATTAATAGCTCTACATACTACTTGAGAGTGAAATGATACCTTGATAAATGGTATTAAGTGAGAAGGTATAAGATTTTAATATGTATGTACAGTATTCTAACAATTAAATCAATGCAACATTTTGCAATTCAATAGTATAAAAAAACGCAAGGAATCCTTTTTCTATTCCTTATTCTACTTGTAAAGAAGAATACATGAATTATGGCATTGGAAAAATATATATAATTAGTGAACTTCTATATTAGCTAAATCCTTTGTGTCTACAATGAAAGATGTGGTTTATCACATGTATTACAGACATGACCAACACACATTTGCCAACATCTAGTTCATGTGACAGCGGATTTGAAGTGTGTATTGCGCTTTGGTCTGGCTTGTGGTTTTGGGATGACCTCTGTGACCAGCTCCTTGATCACATCCTAATTTTAATGTGACACCAGATCTGTATGTCAGCCTCATGTGAGGAGTGAGTAAGGGTTCTGGAAATACCCAACCAAGGGCTGCAACTCATCCTCCATCCGGGTAGATGGACTACAGAACACAAACAATGATGGCAACCATGCTGATGGTTTGAGTAACACAAGTGTAGAACAGAGGCCACTGTTCAAGATGGAATTGGAGCTTGAACTGATCTTATTGTACTTATAAATGGACAAACATTACCAATATGATGAGTGATTACAGTGGGGTGCATCTAAGTGATTGTATGGCATTTTGCTTCAGTAGAGCATCTTATCTGGATACTGTAGCCTTGCTGCTGCTATAATCATAAACACTGTCCTGATGCTCATCCCAGGACTCTTATTCACACTAAACATCTTTTCAAAGAATTTAGCTTTTTTTTTTCTTTTCCCTTTACACCTGTTTACTGTAAAGATTTATAATGCCACTATCACAGGGAAAAGGATGGGTTAGCTTTAAGTCTGTGTTTTTGTTTGTTTTGTTTTGTTTTGTTTTTTGATTTTGGCTTTACTAGTGATATATTAGTCATATTCTTTCACTCCTGGCAGCCTCCAGTACTGGAGACCTTTTATTTCACATTAATTTGTCCTAGAATTTGTCTACAAGAATGCAGAAAGCACTCACACTGTGTGGGAAAACTGCTTAAGTTTTACTTAATATAGGACATTGCTAGTCAACTGAATACATATATCAAGTCCAACATGATTATATGAGAAATTTATATGAATTATAGCATACACAGGTGAAGTCCATAGATCAATTTAATACAATGAAGTTGTAAGAAAATGTACAAATGCTAACCCAGGACCCTAAACCTAATTTTAACATTTGTAACTGTTTATATGGATTAAGTCATACTAATTATTTTGAATTTGCAAGTCTGAGACCATGTGAGTTAGATCACATATTCATAAAAGAAGCATTCTCCCATCAGCATGCTGAAATTAACTGACACATAGGAAAATTAGCAAATAAAATCATTTCAGTGTACTCATTGGTTGGTTTATTTGGTTAGTTTGCCTTGGGCACTGAGTGGCACCCCAAGTTAAAACATCACATCTGCCCTGTGGCTAAGAGAGAATTCCAGCTGTGTGATGTGCAACTGCTTTATTCTTTATTCCCCAGAGGGAGAGTTTCCAGTGAGATCTTTTTAAATTGACTAATCAGCATTCTCCTTAAATACTTGGCAAAGTGACATGACCGGCAGTTCTGGTGCATTTGCTAATTCCAGTAATAAACCTTGTTTTGAAAAAGCTATCACTGCTTGCTGGGTGATTTTAAAGTTACCCTATTAAATGCCACACCATAACAGCAATTACAAAACTGTAAACAAGATTATCATAAAGTCATGAGGACAAACAAGCCACTGTTAATCACCAGCAGTCAGCAGTGAAAATGAAAGGAGCCCTTCAGAAATCTGTCGGAAAGGTAATCCAATTGAGTCAGAATTCTACTTGAAAGTCTATCTATCTAGGGAATTAGTGAGAATCGGTCAGTTGATTCAAGTTAGGGAAATGTAATTTGAGTGTGCCAAACTTTGCTTTGAAATTATTCAAACATTTGCAAGGCAAGTAATATGCTTTATGCTGTGAACTTGGGCCATAAAACTAAGAACTAGACCAATACAATTTATCAGTAACAGACCACAGAAATACCTAATCAGAGCTAAACTAGGACTCTGCATCCTTTTGTTTATTGTCATAATTATTATGTTTAGATTACAAGCAGTAAGGATAATGCATATAATACTGAATGCCGGTATATTATATATAGGTAACCTGCTGAATAATGTGTCTAATGTAATTACCTGGCCAGAATAAAAGAAATGTGCATTTAATCTGAATATATATGTGTGTATCTATCTATCTATCTATCTATATATATATATATATATATATATATATATATATATATATATATATATACTGTATATATACTGTATATATACTGTATATATATATATATATATGTGCAGAGTAACAAGTGAATCAAAGAAACTGATGCTTAATTATGCTACACATAATACTGAAACCAACATCATTCTAACAACTGGTTTGAAATGCATTGATTAATTATACATTTTTGCTTCCAAGTAATTGCACAGTGCATACTATACACTGGGCTAGTCAACAAGTCTCTTTGGACAGAAACCCTTATCACTGCATCTATTCAACTCATAAACATTACAAAGCCGTGCAAATATCTCAAAGCTTCCTTTACAACCGTGCCAACAATTTAGTGGAATACAGAAGCGTGACATAGCCAACAAAACTGGAACAGAAATGTATGTAACTTCCTTAATATTTTCACGAGCTTGCTTTGTCTGGGATGTGTGTCCAGAACATGCACATAGATGAATGACCCAGTGAGGAATCCGGCTGAGCGCTCAATGAAGTGACTGATGACATGCAAATTTAATATGTGCTTTCCACCGACTAAAGTGGAAGTAGAAGGGGGCTGCTATGGCGCAGCCCTGAGGCAGCTGATAAAGTAGAGCAACACAGGGGGAAGAAGGAAGCCTTTGTTCTAAGGAAGGAAAAATTAGGCAAAAAAGTTTAGGCCCATCACAGGATGCAAGCAAACAGCTTCGAAAAACCCACTGGGCCAGGGTAACAAGGAAGAGACGTTTGTTCATATACTACACCTGCAATGCATTGTGGATCTTTGAGGAGAAGGCTAGAGAGGGATGTAGAGTACATATGCAAAGAGTAAAAACATAACAGAAGATGCTAGAAATAATCAAGCAGTAACGTTATGTCCGAAAATATTTTTATTCCTCTTATACCACAAAATTTGCCAATGATTACATTTCTTATTAAATAAAGAACGAGAAGAGCTTTAAATCATTTACAGTTATATTTAATGTTGTGAAACATCAGTGAAGCAGGTTGGCTCCTATTATCACTTACATTATCAACTATAAACTACCATTCCCTTTTTTTATTTTTGTAGTAAACTTCAATCCTCTGTTCTGAAGATTTTCTTGTGTCAGAAAACCTAACGTTACAGCTTTACCTCTGACTTTTACAAAGTGCTGACACTGGAGACTCCTTCCAAAAATGTTAAATAGACATCTCCTTACAGAAAACTTTGCCATAGCAACAATTAGACATGTTTACAAGTCCCTGTGTAAGCTGTTACTATAGAAATGATAACATATTAGAACATGTGCATCAGTATAATCCTTGCAGCCTGTCTGAGGCTTTGTCATAGAAAACTGATCAACACTTTCCGACCAATCAGTATTGAGCATTGGAAATAGCATGTATGATACAATAACAAATATGGCACATATTTTACAAACATAACAAATATTTCATTCACACTGATTCAACCTTGTGATCTGGTGTGTAGAATTTAAACCAAAAAAAAAAAAAAACTCAGATGTTACTCTCTTGGCAAATCAAAACTTTTCTATTATCATTCCTTCAAGAAATAGAGGTTGACAGAAAAGTGCTAATGTTTACACCTATAACAGCTAGTGTGGAAACCCAACTAAAACATGGACAAAGCACTGAATCGACAGTTTATTGAACAAGGTTGATTTTGATCCAATATCAAGAACAAGGTACTGCCACTGGCACATAATGTCGGCTGCCCTGATTGCATTTAGCATATTAAACACTTTGTAAACATTTGACAACGTTCAAAAAAGGAGTCAGTTATTCCAATCAAATCACATGCACATGCAAGTCATCTGACAGGAATAGCTCTAATTTCTAGTATAGACTGTTTTCATGCTGAATTCCAGCATGTTAATTGAATCTGCTGTTCTGAGCCTCTTCTCAACTTCAATCACATGGTGCCGTTAATCGTTTAGCATATCGTTTGTTAGGCTGCTGAAAGTCACTGGATTCTAACACAAGGATCCTGACTACCAAATGACAATTTAACACCACAGATTTTATTATGTGTTTAAATAATATAAATATTCTGATTCCCCGCTGGACAGCTGGGAACAACCTCACAAGGTTAAACAATAAACATGTTACACTAAATCGCATAAGGGCATATAATGCAGACTGTACCTGTATGGAGAGAAGCTTTAAGTGAAGTGTTTAAGGGATTTGATGTGGTTGAGTGACGCAGCATACAAAGCTGTGTACAGATAGCTAGTCTATAATTTAATGTTGTGTTCGACTTAACTCAGAAGTGGGAAATTGGAATTACAAGTGCTGCAAAGTGGGAAGAAAACTTGGATGCCTCCATGTTTGTTTGTTAGCAACATTCTAGCCAACTAAGGTTAGTGATATGAGCGACGTATACTGTATTTACCTCCTCATAACAGCGAACCGTATTGTCAATGTTATAGATTTAACAAGTTAATATATCTCTTTGTTTATTATCTAAAGCAGATACTAGCAAATACAGTTTAACCCATTTAAAAGTAAAGAAGTGCTATGGCCATGTTGATATGACATCATATGCTGACCTTGGGGTTGAGGGCACATTCATGACTTTCCAAAGAACTCTGAGTAGAGGGGCATTTTCTTAAAGTTGAAGCTCAGAAATTCCAAGTCAAACCCAGCATACGTTTGAGTGGCTAGCATTCATACACATCAAACATTTATTCAAAAAAAGTAGGCAAATTCCTAAAGATTTTTCTCCAAATTTTTCCATGTATGTTTATTCAATTAGCAAAGTACATATTACATATTATATACAATTTTATTTGTAAGTATATGTAATTCCAGAATATAAACAAATATCATCATTTCATGCACATTTGTGGATAACGTTGCTCTCATTACCTGTTTCGACCAACAGATGGCACATACAGGTGATTCGGTTACAATGTGCTTGCTGTTGGCACTGTAGACTACCACTCCAGTGCATCTGCAGATTAAAAACAACACATTTGGTTGTAACTTTGGGACTGATATGCTAATAAAGTATCACGGTTTGTCTTGATATCCATGCACACCTGCAATGAAAAGGGAAACGTGAGACTGTCGTACAGTCATACAGGTGTAATGGAGATTCCTTAATGCTGAGAAATCAGAGATAATAATGATGTCTTTTCATTGCAATAAGTAAATAATTGCCAAATGTAGTATCACATTTGTCATCAAGTGTGATACAGGTGCGTCCATTAGGGTAGACTGTGTAAGATCTCTCAGCATGTTCATTACTATAGGGCACATTATTACTAAGCAGACTTTATACTGTTATTAATGTAAACAACATGGATCTCATGGAACATTTTTATACTTTTATATACACCATACCATATTCCCTTCCAACTCTCCCGGTTTAAAATAAATATACTCTCAGAAACAAATAGTACTAAATTGTACCTTTTCTTATCACTGGGGAGGTACCCTAAATCAATGATACATCTTCAGCACATTTTATTTGTATCTTTTACCTGGAAACATGGATATAGTGTACCATTAAAATGATTTAAGGTACAGAAACAGACCATAATTAGAAGCTACCACCCGAGCAATAAGGAATGGTATAGTTAAGTATCCTTTATTCTGAGAGTGTAGGGTGAAGTCAGGTAAATTGGGCCATCATGGGACAGATGGTTTTGGAGCTTTCTACCTCATTGAATTTCCATACTCAGTTGCTATAAATAATTTTATACTGTTGATACAACAATATAACAGTGCAGCAATTGATTTGATTGGTCTGAAATTGCTAAAGTGGGTGTGGAATTGCCTTTTTTGGAGACTGGTGAAGTAAATTGCATGGCAAAAAGTGGCCAGTTCACCTCAGTTCACCCTACAGGAGGTTTTTATATTATTATTATTATTATTATTATTATTATTATTATACATCACGTTTTGATGGAAAGAAAGATTAAACTGATATGTAAGACAAACGTTTCCATGTGCTTCAATAAATCTGGTGTGCATGCCTTGTGTGCATCCAAACAGACCAACATGTCAGATATACACTGGGTTTCATTTGGAGATTTCTACATTAATGCTACAGAAACAACACTGCAAAATATCAGCAGCCTACTGCAGCTCTTCACAGTGATTTATAGAGAAATAAGATTTGTGTGTGTATATGTGACTGATTTAAATATGGGCTTTTTTAATGCCAGTAAACTCAGTAGATTTACAGCAACATACGTATTTAATCCGGATTTCCGGGCGTTCCCTGCACAGTGTTGGAGATGCAAAGGCGCAGATCATCCAACCTGCAGAAATGCATGCTGTTATTTTGTGATTTTATTTTCTTTTGAATGAATATGCAGGTTTTCAAGAGAGATGCAGTAAAATGCATGCATTTCACATTGAGGTGAAAGGAGGCAAGGTGGGATTTCATGCCTTTCTGAAAATCCGATTTGAAGAAATTGTGCAGAATATTAATTGGGAAAGAAGTCATTAGAAGGAATGGTGATTGCTTTAATTAGGCTCGTGCGCCCTCCATGTCTAGCCAACTATTTCAAACCTACATAAAAACTGAATAGTGATAAATCCATAAGTGATGAAGTTATAGCCTAAGCATGGACCCTCAAGTGCATGAATAAAAAGTCCACTTGTTGCCTCGTGAACGTGTCAGATAGGAATCTTAGGTTGAAATCCACTGAAATTAACAACAGACCTCTTTTTTATTGTCCTGAGAGGTCATTAGGCTGCCAATTGGGTAATTATGGAAATGATCTGTTCGGCTCTTTGGGATGTTTTCCCCTCCTCTGAGTCTCCGTCGTGGGAAAGTTCACCCGTAACTGCAAGTGTACCAGCAAAAATCAAATTAGTCAAAGAGATTGCATTAGTATTTATAGCCGGAGGCATCTGTAAAAGTGCGGAGACGAGAAGTTCTGTAGGACTCAGAAGAGAGGGGAATTATTGCCTAATGACAAAGGAGCCGTACCTAAAGCCGACACTATGGGTAATGAATAGGAGGCATTGATTGCATCTTGAAAGAGATATGAAGAGGAAAGAGGAGGGTGACATAATGATGCTTAGTGAGCATTAAGCCTCGGTGTGAAACACTGTCAATAGGGTTGTTAGTATATATATATATATATATATATATATATATATACATATTAAACTACTAAACTACTTTATTAGACTACTTTATTAAAGTAGTCTAACCTGTTGTATAAAGATACACCATATATGCATATGTGTGTGTATATATATATATATATATATATATATATATATATGTGTGTGTGTGTGTGTGTGTGTGTGTGTGTGTGTGTGTGGTGTATCTTTATCCAACAGGTTAGACTACTTTAATAAAGTAGTATCTATTTAGACTATTTTACAAGCACTGTTAAAAAATGTTCCATAACAACACACAAATTAATCAAGATTAAATTAATTTAGTAATTAAAACAAATCCTGATACATACAAATTATAATCAGGGATGTGTTTTATATAGGCTACATAATTCATTAAATAATCACTTCATGATTATTACTTCTCGTACACTGCAAAAAAAAAATTGCTGTAAATTTTACAGCAATTGTTTACAGTGTAGCAGCTTACACTCTTAAGAGTACCTTTCCCTTATGTGGAGTTGTACTCTTTTCTTTTTGTCTTTAGCCTAATATGTAGGTCTAGCTTTGCCCTGGAAATGTTGATCTAGTGTACCTTTATACAAGACTTCATGCACATAATCAGAGCATAATTACTTTTCAGAGTAAAGCTTTAAAAGTTTACTACATGCATCTTTCTAAGATATACATAGCCACGAGGTGATGCTTGAGGTTACCAGGCCAGCAACAAGGAAAGCTATAAGGGAGTGCAGAATATAGCAGGAATAACTAATACTGCAGATTTTGTCTCCTATCCAGTGGCATGTCCTCTGCTTCAACACCAACCAACATCCCAGAACAAATAAGTGACACCTCTCAATAGCCAATTTACTCCATATTGATTTTGTTCCAATGTGATATTGAGCCTTCCTTGAAGATAGAAGCATTAATTCATTTCCTCTGATTTGGATCGAATTTTAAATTATTCTAAAGATCATTTTTCAACTCTCAGATCTCTAAACCTGGGGAAAAGACCCACTGAGACTTCTAATCGAATCAGGGATCCTGTGGTGTAAATCATGCAATAATGTCCAAGCATGATGTAGTAAAACTGCAGATGTTAAATATACTGGAGTAAAACTCTCTGCTATTGCGCAATACTGGAACAATCCCTTCCACTTCCTCACCACCTTCCATCCGTATGTTTTGGAGAAAAAAAAAAAAAAAACGCTCATGTCTCCATGGTAACGGATAATTCCATTGAGCAGCGGAAAGAGGGGAGCATAACCTGTTACCCACATTTTAAACTGCGATACAGACGACGAAAACGGTCAAAATATGCAACATATGAGTAAACAACATATTAACATAGTTAACATGTAACATAACACAGTTAATATATAGGGATATATTCATATTTTATGGACCGTATTACTATTTTTTTGGGTTGTTATTAGCCTTGTTGGCGACCCACTACATCCCTGAAGATCCTATTAGTGGCTTGAACATAGCGAGGTCCCGGATGTTACCACACGTGGGCGCTCTATGAGCCAATCAGCGATTTGACACAACAACCAATGAGCTCTGGAAAGCAAACCTCATTACGATAATTGGCTCCTAAGCCGTGTTAGGTAAAAACTGGTGAAAAATCACTGATTGAACAAAAATGTGGCAGATTATTAGAGAGAGGGGTAATCTGTAATTATAATTTACACTGATGTTTATGCACCAGTGCCCATGAAAAGGTTGAGTTTTCACAGGTCAGTGAAGTATAAGCTTGTGAACTGCATTAAATGACAGCAGTGGTTTAAGATGATGTGCTTAGAAAATCATTCATTTATTTACATTCAGTTATATAGCTAGCCTACATGCGTCAAAGATGCAAACGAGCTTTACTGATTGTAAGGTAGCTACTTTTAATTTTTTTAATAACAAATTTTATAAAAATGTTTATAAAAAATTATTTTTATAATATTTTTATTTTTATATATTTTTTGCACTACTTGAAATTTATTTATTTATTTATTTATTTATTTATTTATTTATTGTCATCTAACGCCTTTCTAACCCCCAGGTATGGAACCCAGGACGGATTCTCAAACTTCACAAATTTTTTTTAAATTTCTTTTTTTCAGTTTGTTTAATTGAGTTGTTCACATGACGACGATCAGATAAATTTTAAAGAGCATTAATAAATTATAAAAAGCATTTTAAAGCTCTAATCTGACGCACTCCGCTCGTGCCGTTAAAACGTCACACAGTCCTGTGCAATAGCTCTGCGCAGTGCAGCCTGTGCACCACCAAACCTTTCTCTCTCTTTCTTTTTTTAGAAACACAAGCATTGTTTGAGCATTTGTGCAATGTTGACTGAGTGCTTTGTGCGTATTATACGCGTCTAAATCACACCATTTACAAGCAGAAGCCCACCGTTCAAATAACACCCTGCGGTCGCGCTAACGTGCTGCTCCAGCGCTGCTCTAAATGACAATGAGGCGTACAAACCGGTAACATCACACACACTCAACAGCACACACTGGCGTGTTAATCTGCCTGCACATTTAACCGTTTCCCACCTCGGCAGCACTCCCTAACACTCCTCTGTATGAGTCGTGCTGAGCTGGGAGATGGTGGGATCCCACCAGGTACAAAGCACTGAAATGAAAAGGCCTGGTTTTCCCCCAAAAGCGTTTTAAACCTCAAGCTAAGGACCTAGAAATCATACAACCCTTTTACACTGAGGATCTGTTTCCCATAACATAAGCACCTGAAATGTGTCCTTACTCTGGAGAACTGTGTTTTGTATTTTTAGATAAGGAGAAGGATTTATGCATTACGCACAGCACACTTACATCCAGCTTGTAATCTCACATGATTATAGCACTGCCCCTGCATTATAACGCTGGTTTAAACACATTTATAATGTACATTAATGCCAGAAAATGATGCAGATTACAGATTGGTCATTTCGTTGTAATAATTTTTTTTAGCTTGTATAAAATTACGCAATATCAGTCATCACGTGACAGATGCAATTTTTTAAAAAATCTGACTTTTCGCTCTGTTAAAATTAACAGGAATTTTTAATTATTGTTGAGTCTTTAAATCTTGGAATAATCGCTGGTCAATAAGGATTTTTGGAGGAACAGAATATTGCTAATGTGAATTATACACATGCGCGGTCGCTCTCATAACAATGCCTGTTTGTTTTTTGTTTTTATTTTTTTAATCTGATTGTTATTATTACAAAGCAGACAAACAGCTGTCTGAAGTCGAGAGGACATGTAAGGTATTACTGCACCTCTGAGTAGAGCCTGAGCTCCAGAAACAGACACATTTCCCCCAAACACCAAGTGCACTTCACCTTCTCACTTGACTGGGTAACGATTTAAGGATCATTAGCTCTTTTATTTAAAAAAAAAAAAAAAAGCATTTAAAGTAAGGAGTATATACAGAAAGAAAGAAAGAAAGAAAGAAGATTTTAGAAACATTTACAAGCAGTATTGCATGGATGGAAGGATGGATGGTTATAAGGACAAAGACAGACAGACAGACAGACAGACAGATAGGTAGATAGATAGAAAGAAAGAAAGAAAGAAAGAAAGAAAGAAAGAAAGAAAGAAAGAACGAAAGAAAGAAAGAAAGAAAGAAAGAAAGACAGATAGATAGATAGATAGATAGATAGATAGATAGATAGATAGATAGATAGATAGAAAGACAGACAGACAGACAGACAGATAGATTATTACTTTTTTAAATTATTATTATTATTATTATTATTATTATTATTATTGCTGTTGTTGTTGTTGTTGTTGTTGTTGTTGTTGTTGTTGTTGAATTAATTTCTGAGTTAATGTTTGTGTAATACGTGTTTAAGATCCAGTGGTCTGGCGTTAGACAGGTGTTTCTATTACAGTGAGAAAGTCAAGGTTGAAATGTCCAATATATTATGACAGATTCCGCGTTTGTTTCAAATTCTTTAACCCCAGATTTTGTCACGTCTTCTGTCTGTGTACTCAGCATGAGCCAGCTGCTGCTCTTGGCCGCGCTTAGGGAGAGCAGCACTGAGTTTCTGTTTAGGCCTCGCCATGATCCTGCACAAGGCAGAGTTAAAAATGAGCTGGATCATACTGTTTGACAGAAAGCTGCAGGTTGATAGAGTGGATCCTTCGGGGGGTGAGGATGGTGAATTCAGGGGGAAAGGAGCCTGAGATCCTGCCTTCTGGTGGTACAGCCTTGGGGAATCACGGTGTCGAGCATGGAGAATCCCATTAAGGATCGCATTTAAATGAAAAGTCATTTTTTAACGCGAGTATACACATGACATGGACATTCTCCTTTCTGCTCGAGAGGAAGAGGATTTTTTCTGCGAATGACGCGTTGTTTTTTATTATTATTAAATCTGACATGCTGATAATTCCGAGTTGGTGCAAAAATAATTGAGATAATAAGCGTAATTAAAAGCGCACTAACAATGCCATTGATTTGTCACACGGTGCTGCAGCCTCCCTCTCCAACACTCTGCTGATGAGCTCAGTCATGTGCCTTTTCCACTCCTGGCTTTGATAAAAGACTTCAAGCTCTGCAAAACTGCTTCAACAAATCACACCAAGCTCAGTTTAAAAAAAAAAAAAAACCTGGAAAGGGTGCATTTATATCATAAATCAGAAATGCTTCTGGGGAGGATTGAGAGCTGAACCTGAAGGTCACTCATTAACTGGCAAAAATCAAGCAATATGCAAAACATCATTTATGTAATTATAACTGTGGAGAAGGAGTGTATTCACTGCTCATATGAGAAGGCGCAAGAGATGCTCTTTCAGTGTTATGATTATTAGATCATAACTATCTGTAACATGTTTCAGAGTAAATATTATCTCTGCCACGGATGCTGTGTGTGGTGTGTGTTCAGCATCCACCCCAGCTATTACAGTGTCTAAGGCACAGCGAGAGCATTTTCTCTTGAATGGACACATTCCCCCCTATATACGCCCTTCAGTTTCTCCTCTTCTATATCTCTTTTTCTCGGAGAGATTTAATTAGGCAGAAATTCTGGTGCTGCTTTGCTATTTGTGAGCCATTTGTTTCTGACCTTGCTGGATAATCACAGTGAGCGACTGGATCCGCTCCGTCTCCTGCGCGCTGCAAACACTTCCCTTATTATTCTAAAAGCTTTAGTCGGGCTAAGCCGTGCATGTGTGCTTAAACGCACATTTCATTAACACACTGCGGAAGGGGAATGACACCCGAATTTATCGAGCTTCAAAAGATCGCTGAGAGGACGAATGGGATCTCATTTTGGATAATATGATAATATGCCTTTTATGCATGCACCATTTTCTTCAGTGCGCACTGACAGGAAGAAAGACAACCAAACCTTGCTGGCCTTATAATAATAATAATAATAATAATAATAATAATAATAATAATAATAATAATAATATTATTATTATTGGTAGTAGTATTAGTAGTAGTAGTAGTGTTGTTGTTGTTGTTGTTGTTATTATTATTATTTATTAACGACAACAACAACAACAAGAATACTACTACTACTGATAATAATAATAATAATAATAATAATATTATTATTATTATTATTATTATTAACAGCAACAACAACAACAATTATGATAATAATAATAATAATAATAATAATAATAATAATCAAATTGGATTACTCTTAAAATTATAATTAATCTATATGCTCATAATGATCACATAATAACATGAATAATATGAATAATAAAACTGTGATACCATGCATAAGGCTATATTTTATTATTTCATAAAATATAGACCAGATAATCTAAGAAACCAAGAATGAAAGACTGAAATGAGAATTAAAAACAGCTCTGGCAAATTCACAACGTTGTTTTCTTTTTAAGTGTCACGAAGGCAAAAGTGCTTTGGCTTCATCTGCTAAGTAGCTCGTACTGATAGACAGAAGATCACACGGGTCACCGTCTGCTTGCCAGCACAATACTCGTCTAATGGAGGGGAGGACATGGCCCGCGTTTCTCTTCAACACCATTATAAACGGCTTGATTTAATTAATCCCGCTTTCATTGACCACGTGCAAGAAAAAAGAAAAAAAACAGCTCCGGTGACGTCGCCTGAGCGCGCGCTCCTTAGAGAGCAGAGAGGCGGCGGGGATGCGAGTTTATCACCCTAAAATATGAAATATTATCGCACAAAAGAATTATACACTAGAGTGAAGAGAAGGACAGAGTCGTAAAATTAATTTCAGAATAAATAAATAAAAAATATTCCGCAATAACCGCCAGGGAAATCAATGCAGAGTTAGTTAGATAGAAATGTAAAATCAAAAAATGCATCCTAACCATAAAAACAAATATTTATTCATTTTAGTTAACAATTTACTAAACATTTATTAAACATATATTTATTATTATTATTATTATTATTATTATTCCCTAGGTTTTTATTATATTATATATAAATAGTCTCCTTAAAGGCTTTATTTTCTCTGAGGAAAAAAAAGAAAAAAAAAAGTCAAAAGCTTAAACAATATGCAAAAACACCTCATGACCGCGCTGGCACATTTACATTTCTCTGAAGCTGAGCTCTCATTTCCCAGTACAAAGTAATAAAGGAATTGTTTCTACTGTCAGTTAAAGATCTTTTCATTAGGGCAGGTGGAGCCTGTTGAAGCAAATCGATAAGAGGTTATAACTGCATGCTGCAAAACAAATGACAAATTTAGCCTTTGCTTTTCGAGCCTTTGCTTTTTATTCTGCCTGTGCACATGAAGAATTACCTCTGGGCTGTGTTAGAGATTAGACCACATTAAAAATATTTACACTATAATATAAAAAATAAGCATGCACTTAACACTTTCCAGAAGCCTGCTTACATTTAGTCAGTGTTACCTTCCACACCCCCATCTACAGCACAATGACCCTGAGCAACGTTTTCTCCCAGAGCTCCACATTCTCCCCGCACATCCTTCTCCTCGGGAGCATCCCCGCATGCATGCGTCGCTCACCTTGGTGCTCGTGAATGGTCCGCGTTTTGCATTTTCGCGCTCGCTCATTTCCTACTTTTTTTTCATATGCTAACATGAGCAATGATTAGGTCGTTAGCACCTCCACAGAAACCCGTTAAGAAAGCTTTATTTGTAGGTTTCCCTATTGTTGCTGCGCAATTATTTCCCCCGACACGTCTAACAAAACCAGCCACGTAGCCTGTGCGTTCACTGCAATAATATCACAAAAACTCAAGACTGTCTCCTCTGACGCTCCGACTAGGCGTGATCATAAGACCAGCTCAGATCCATAAAAATGCACTTTTAAGTCGGCTTAGACTCACTGGCTTTAATTCAGCAGAATGGAGGAGCAGTCAGTAATAAGAGTTGCAGTTTAATGTGTCATCATCTGTTAGGAGATGATTTCTTTCAGCAGGTTTTCAACACAGTGGATTCTGAGAAGAAGTCCGTTTTGCCACTACAGGCTAATGCACAGCAGAGCAGAAGATTTCAGTCATGCATATCAGTGATAAACTGGTCTATATGACGGACGGACGGAGGTGTAAGCGTGTTGCTGTGTTGTCCCATTTGTTGACAAGCGCGTGAAACAAACTTCAGCTTCGCGGCTGTTCAACAGAGGGGGACCGCCTGACGTCACGGGGTCACGTGACGCGGCTGATAGTATATCTTTAAGTGGAAAAACTATCCTAATCTATCAGACAGTCGTTTTAAAAACCCTGCTTGGGAAGCATGCGTCATCACCTCTCTTTAGTCCAGAGTCACTGCTGAGCGGGTTGGAGGGACACGCTGGAGCGGGAGGGCTGCGCGCTCAAGTTTGCTAAAACTTCTGAAGAGCGCTCGCCTGGAGAAATATTATCTGAAGTTTTGAGTTTTCATTGGCAAGGCGCTGGGACTGAGCCGCATTTAGCCAAGTGGCTGACATCCGAGCTGCCCGCCGGAGCAGACCGCGCTCTTACCTTCGGAATCGGTTTCTCAGCCAAGCGCGCAGCCATGACCCTGTCAGGAAGCGGCAGCGCCAGCGACATGTCCGGTCAGACAGTGCTCACTGCAGAGGACGTGGACATAGACGTGGTCGGTGAAGGCGACGAGGGACTGGAGCGGGACAGCGAGTGCGGGAGCCCAGGCATGCTGCCCGAGCCCGGGGACGATGGAGACGACCTGGAGGTGCACGAGCGCGCTACCGGCAGCCCGTGTGAGAGTGGCGGCGAGAGCGAGCACAGGACAGGGGAGGAGGGTCAGGATAGTGCCACTGCCCCGGCACCCAACAAGCCCAAGAGCAGCCTGGTCAAGCCGCCGTATTCCTACATCGCCCTCATCACAATGGCCATCCTGCAGAGCCCACAGAAGAAGCTCACGCTTAGCGGCATCTGCGAGTTCATCAGCAACCGCTTCCCGTACTACCGGGAGAAGTTCCCTGCGTGGCAGAACTCCATCCGCCACAACCTGTCGCTCAACGACTGCTTCGTCAAGATCCCGCGCGAGCCGGGCAACCCGGGCAAGGGCAACTACTGGACTCTGGACCCGCAGTCTGAAGACATGTTCGACAACGGCAGCTTCTTGCGGAGGAGGAAGCGCTTCAAGAGGCAGCCGGACATTCTCCGGGACCAGACCGCTCTCGTCATGCAGAGCTTCGGTGCCTACGGCCTCGGGAGTCCTTACGGGCGCCACTATGGCCTCCACCCGGCCGCCGCGTATTCTCACCCAGCCGCGCTACAGTACCCCTACATCCCCCCCGTCGGTCCCGTGCTGCCCCCGGCTGTCCCGCTCCTGCCGTCGGCCGAGGTGAACCGGAAGGCGTTCAGCTCGCAGCTCAGCCCGAGCCTCCAGCTGCAGCTCAACGGTCTGAGCGCCGCCGCCGCCGCCGCCGCTGCTGCCAGCACGGCGTCCATGATCAAGTCGGAGCCCTCGAGTCGGCCCTCGTTCAGCATAGAGAACATCATCGGGGTGTCCAGCAGCAGCGGCACCGGAAGCGCACAGACTTTGCTGCGGCCGCCGGTCACGGTGCAGTCAGCGCTGCTGAGCGCGCACTCCCTCTCCTCGCTAACACGGAGCTCAGCCATCCTCAGCGTGCCGCCCACAAACCTCATCTCCGGACAGTTCTTACCGGCGGCCACGGCAGCCGTGTCCAAATGGCCTTCTCAGTGATAGACTCATTTTCTAATATTTAAAGGGAAGGGATGGGAGAGACTGTACAGCACGAACTAGGCAGCACTGGACGCTTCGTCCACCTCAATGTAGCCATGTAAAGAAAAAAATTCAAAAGAAAATATACAAAACGGAGGAATGCTTTCAGCACAGGTAATATTTGTAAATATTTGTAAGAAATGTACTTGTTCGACTTTCTGATTTTATTTTATTTTTTTCTTTTATTTGCTGTTCAGACTTTTTGTAGTTGAAAGTATTTTATTTTCATTTCCATCATATACATGTGTTCTTCTCATCTGGAATCACAAGACACGTGATTCGCTTATTAGGGTAATTCATGTTCATTTCTGATTTATTTTTATTCAGAAACACAAAATGTTCTTGTTCGAAGGCTGGACAAGTAGTCTGTTTATACAAAAAATTAAATATATGTATTCTATGTAGCTATATTGTGTTGTAAATTGGATACATTTGTTAATAAATATTCAAATAAAACATCTATATTCTTAATTGCTTAATAATTTAAACCTCAATTAGATTAAAGTGAAATCAGATCATCACTTCATCAAACACTGTTGTTTTCTCTTTAATTAATTGTAATTCCTCTGAATTACTTTTGAATATAATCGATATAAGTGATTAAAATTCGAAACATACATTTCCTACACTTGGTTCAATCCGTGTTTAATCCGAATTTGTTTTATTGTTGAGGAAAAAAAGACGACTTATCTACAGTTATTATTATAATCTTATCTATAGTTATTCTTTATGCTAAGTCAAATTTAATTTTAGGTAAGAAAATATTTTATTTTAATGCTTGGGAATTAATGATAATATAAAAATAAGATAGTAATATTGGTATTATAATACGAATTTTTTTTCTAAGGTTCTAAAATTAGGTACTGCTTGAGAGATTATATTATATTTTTTAACTTTATTTTCTACAAATGAAGTGAGACAAGGTGTGATTTTAAAAAAGTCGATTTTTGCTCGAAGGATATAAGCTTAATCTTGCCATCACCAAACATCATATTTAATACACAGTAATTATTGTAGAAATTATTACACATTTATAACAGGACTATGTGTTTTCTGTTTTAAATAATAAGCAAAAGAATAAATAATAGGCTCGCAGTCATGGCTCCATGATGTGTTAGTAATGCTGCAATGCTTAAACACAGTCTAATGCTTTAATTAATGTGTCCTGCTCTGTAATATCAGTGAATTATCTGGTGTAATAAAATGTCGGAGCAGTTGATCAGAGGCAGTTTAGGGATTGACAGCAGCGGTGTGAAGTGTGCATGTTGTCTTTCTAAAAGCGGCTCTGGGTTTCACAGTTGTGTCTCTGGCTAATCAGCGCTACACAAACAGCAAATGGCGCACGGTGTACAGGGGTTAAGGGGCTATATTTAACTGATACCCATGGGAAAAGAGAAAGGACTTGCGTCTTAAATTCACTTTCGAGCAAAAGTAGCTGCCGAGAATGACACCGGATAACAGCAAGCACATTCCTCCACTGCCTCCTTATTCTGTAAAATTAGACAAACATGTCTGATGCGCATTTCTGCCATGCCTGGCCCTCGGCCCCACTCTGTTATTATAAAACATGATGCCTGATGCTTCAGGTCTTAAATACAAGAAAACAAAAAGAGAGCACTGGGATAAAGACTTACCCTGAAGACTTTTAGAAATAAATGGATAGATAATGCAGAAGGAAAAAAGTCATAGCTGAACGCAGAATAATCAGATTATAATTATAAATATATTAGTAATTATTTTGTTCACACGAAACCCATATATTCGTAGACACCTTGTTTCAAAAGCGTTCTGAGCAGAAATGAAATTTAAAAAATAATTATTTAGGTTAATTTCTATTTTTCAAAAGTAAAATAATATTATGTAAAACAAACCAATACAAAATCGAAACAAAATTAAGAAATTTACTATAAATAAAGAAAAGCCGGCTTATCATAAATATATAAACACAGACTGTAAAAAAAATAAATAAATAATATATATATATATATATATATATATATATATATATATATATATATATATATATATATATATATATATATATATGTATATATAGACACACACACACACATATACATACATATGTGCGTGTGTGTGTGTGTATGTCTGGTGTAATATTTTCGTTTCACGATTGAAGACATTGAGTTCCGGATCAGGGTTCTTCACTACATCTCATGCAGTCTTTATATAAATCCATCTGGACACAAATAAACGGTGTGAGGATGAACACTTCAGCACTGCAGGTGTTCATTCCAAATGGACGATTTTTGCAGTCTGTGGTTTATGAACAAACATAAGAAAAAATATGAGATCATATATGAATATATTATGTTTATTACTATTAATGATTACACATGGGAGTACAGGTCCACTGATATACTCTCAGATAGAAGTTATACTGTCTGTGTGGGAGCATTAAAACCACACAGTATACCACTAGGTGGAGCTTACACACACACACACACACACACACACACACACACACACAAACACACACCATCATCGTGCTGGAAAGCAATTCACACAGGAGTAATATTTTGGAAATCAATGGGTCATAGTGCTAAGTGCATAATAAACAGGTTTTGTGTGTTTCCTGAAACCTTCTAGTATCTATGGCTACATCCGAAACCTCATACACCTAGGCTTACTACTCATATTCATATCAACAGCCTCCACCTGTGCATACAGTCGGTTTACTCCACCACCCATGATACTATAGCAAAGAATACTGTCAACATATTACCCACAAGAATGCAATATGTTCTCATCTTCACAGTGTGTAAGCTATGTTATAACCTAGCTATATTTATATTTAGTATATATACACATAAACATATACACACACACATATATATATATATTCAGGCTATATTTATTTAGTCTAATCTGGAGGTGGATGCTTTTTTGAAAAGCTTCCAAAGAATAAGAAACCAGAGAAGCAATATTTCTGCATCCAGTCATTCTTATCCAAATGCGCAAAGGCGCAGGTGCAATAGAATTTTTTATTTTATGTTATAAATACTGTATTATTTAATGTTATTCCATCACCTAAACTTAACCTTCTATATTTAGATTTTTGTGATGTAAAGTATTATTAGATTATTTTTTGCATCTAATAAAAAAATGAATAAATAAAAAGAAATTAAAAGAATTTACCTAATTAATAAAGAATATTTACCTAATTGGTAAATTTATTGAATTATTACAGTAGTGTTTTATTTTTTATCTTATCTTATGATATTTCTGATGAAAGTATATGATAGTAGGCTGATAGTCTCATGACTGTAAAACTAGAGAGTCATGGATTTTCCAATTAAACTCGTGCGTAAAATGTGTCGCTTTTTTTCGGAAACGCTCGCACGTGCGGTCGTAAAGTGGCCTGTTAATCTTTAGGTCCACTCTGATCACTCTGATCGGGAAACTCGGATTTCTTCCACAAACATAAACTAAGTTGAACCTGTAAACCGATACACGCAACATTTAATGCTCATATTAAATATCAGACGATGGACAGAAACTATTTGAGAAGGTGAGGATGAGAAATTTCCAGACAGGCTGCCAAAGAGGCAAGTGGTGTGTGTGGTCACTCACTGGTCACCGGCCAGGGAACATGTAAGCTGTCTATATGAGCATCCATTTCATATTAAATATAGTCTAAGTTTAAGGCAAATACTATATTTTAGAAGGTGAGTAAGTGAACTTAATAGTTCTCTCTCTCTCTCTCTCTCTCTCTCTGTGTCTGTGTGAAAGTGTGTGGTCACTTTCCTCACCCTTAATACCCTGCTGAGCCTCAAGGCAAGTGCTGTTCTGGTCAATCAGTGATCACACTCAGAGGAACATGACCTTTACTGCCTCACCTGCTCTAGTGTGTAGGCATTCCCACAACCTCAGGCTCAGCAGTGCTCAGACCTCCCATTATGCCCAGTTTGTGTAAAGATATCCTGAACACATTTCAGGAGATAATGTAAATCCATTTTGTCCATATGTTCTTCCAAATTGCCATAGCAGATACTAATCAAGGCAAAGGTACACAGCCATGCCACTGCGCTAAAAAGAAAATTAAATATTAGGCTATAATTAATGCACATGATTACAAGAAGGTGTATACTATATCTCGTATAATCCAATTATAAATATACATATACATATCATAACTGATGAATTTTTTATTACTACTGTAAAATAAATAATTTACAATATTTTTGGGATTGTAGTCTTCATGGATAAATTCAGAAAAAAATACTTTGCTTCTGGAAGGACAAAACAGTACGTAGCTTTGGACAAAGATACCAGTTCTCATTGCAGGGACAGTGGTAAGTCAGGACAACAGCAATCTCCTGAAGCAGATCATCAACAGTAAATGTGGATACAGCTGTTCCTGAATATTTAACAGGCACAGAGGTGAAGCAATAAATGACAAAGTAAAGCTGGCACACAGGCGCATTAATAACTAATGCAGGAGACGGTAACTAATAGGCTGTTCATTGTAATGAAAATGTCATTGCAAATCAGCAGTCGTCCAAGGTTATTATTTATAAATGTTTCATGCGCTCACCGCAAAGAAGCCATGTCTTATCCTGTGTTTGCCCAGAAAAAAACAAGGCAGTGCCACTGAAGCCTCCACCCTCAGGGAGCTAAAGAGATATCTCAGCAAAGAAACTAAAAAAAAGCAATTTAAAGGAACACACATTCCTTTAATAAAACACCTTAACAATGTCTTTGAAAAAGGTCAGTGACATATTGCAAATGAGAGATACAGGACAAAATGTCAGGCTACAATAATGCATTTGTCATGTTGCTTTATGCCACAGCAGTGTTGAATTCTTGGTTATGATTGGACAGAAGGTGTTGATTAATTTTCTATAACAGCAGCTCTGACTACAGTGCCAGCTGCAAGACAAATCACAGGTTTACATTAATGTGCTCATACTAAAATGTTATTGTTTCTATAGTAACAATATAGCCTTTTTAAAAAACTTGTAATTGTTGATACAATAATAATAATAATAATAATAATAATAATAATAATAATAATAATAATTCTTTCTATTTATATAGCAGCTTTCTAACAGTCAAAGGCACTGTACAAACATACAAACACACAAAAATTGATGAAAAACAAAAAATATGATGAAGCTTACCGTGAGGAGAGGTTTATTGAACATTTTTGGAAGGAGTCTCCAGTGTCAGTGCTTTGAAACAGTAACTTTAAGTTTTCCTACATGTCTTCAGGATGGAGGAGTTTCATAGTAACATGACAAGCTGCATGTTTTTTTGATTTATTAACTTCAAAAGAGAGAAAAAAGAGAGTGAAAAAGGACGGTTTATAACCGCTATAACGTAAGTGATCACGGGAACTAAATAACCTGACTTTCCACATCATTAAACATACAATGTGTGGTTCTTTAATAAATAAAACCTGTTAGTGCTGGCAAAGTGTTGTGGTATAAGAGGAATAAAACACTTCAGGGCATGCTGGAAAGTAATCAACTGCAGGGTGCTACAGTAACTCTGCTCCATGTCGGGTCTCATCACATCACTGTGTCACTGAATATTTTCACTTTTTATTCCTTACATATTTCTATATAAAAAATCTATTAATTTAAAAATTAATAGAAAAATTCCTAAAAATTCTTCAGTCTAAGTTGAAGTGAGTTTACTTGCTTTTATATGAATCGTAACTTGCACACTGTCTCAGGTGAAAAGACAAGCCTGTTGCCATTGAGGAAGAAAAGAAAGTAGGAAGGGTTTCCGTAAAAACAGAACAATTACTATAAAACAGTCCAACCAGCAGAATGACAGAGGGTAGCCAAAATAATGGGGAAAAAATCTACGCTATATTAGTGTACAGCCACACATGGCCTTAAGAACAGCTTAAACCGTATGTTAGTGCTCTCATACAGTTCTTGATCAGTCTGTATCTAGAATCTAAGGCTTCTTCCACTGCCCCTGTAGTGGAACCAGTTCTATGTAGAAGCTCACAACAAAGTGTTTCCCTATCAGAAAAGGTTCCAGTCTAGGTTTTAAAAAGCTAATAAGCCTTAACTATACAAACAAACAAACAAACAAACAAACAAACAAATAAATAAATAAATAAATAAGAAAAGTGTAATGGAGCTTGGATTGTTCTTCAAGAAGAAGAACCTGTACACTCTGCACTCTGGAACTTCCTGTAAAGGTGTAATGATGCAGTGCTGAATGGAAAAGCAGTGGATAGCAGTTTGTCCTGGTGTTCATGAAAGAACTCTTCAACTGGTTTGGTGATGTATGTGGAGGATTATCATCTCCATATCAGAACATCTTGTATCTCATTGTATATCATGTTACAGTGCTATAGGGTGTACATATTCTTTTAAAATGTTAAAAAAAAAAATGTAAAAATGACTATACAGACCTTATGTAGTACTTTATATATTTATTTACTTATTTATGTATAAAGTACTACATTTTTATATATATACACATATATATATATATATATATATATATATATATATATATATATATATATATATATATATATATATATATACACAGTGTACATATTATGTTTTTCTACTTTAAAAAAAAAAAAAAAGTAAGAATTGCACGGCACATATGCCAATAAAGTTCTTGAATCTTCAATGACACCAGTTAGATTGTTGTCCACACCATTATGGACATTAACAGATGGAACATTAAGGGGTGATTTTTTTTTCTTTTTTCTTTTAATCGCAGCATGCCTGGATTACTTTTTGGAAAGAGATATTTCATTTCTCCATCTCAGTGAACTGAAAATTACAAATACAGTCCTTTACAGATTTTTTTGGCATACATTTACCATTAATATATGCAATCCTAACTCATTTTGAATAAGATAATTGATTTTGTTGCCATTGTTGTAGTGGCAAAAAATATAGTGCTTTCCTTATAGTGCTTGACACAAATTACATGAGTGGTTATGAGATTTCTTTATAGATGACACATAGGACTTAATTGGCAGTAAGCCTGATATCAGCTGTATGGATGTCTTTATCATTCTGACTGAGTTACTTCAAAGCTAAATCAGTTTCTAGTTGTAAGTTGTATACTAAGTGTTTCTTGTATTTTGTTTGGCCCTGCAGGTTTGTGATTTAAAGAAGATATAAGAGTTATTGTCCAGCAGGTAGTGCTAGTGAGAAACTGTAGCATGGACAAATTAGTCATACACGTTTAAAATACTGCAGAATGTGACATGAGAGCTACCTTTTTGGTTGGTCACTGAATAACAGTGCAGCTTTTGTTATTTTATTCATTTGAGGTCAATGGGACAACCGTGTGAATTTCATTTTGGGTCAAACTACTTCTATAATTATCATCATGTGTTAACTATAATTACAAATTTCATTTGTGAAAACAGATGTGTGTATATACACATACATACACATACAACACACACATATAAACAAACAGGTATAAGCGAGGTATATATATATATATATATATATATATATATATATATATATATATGTATGTATGTATGTATGTATGTATACCTCGCTCATACCTGTTTGTTAGCTGAGTGCACTGATTTCAAGCGTGCAGCTACTCCCTTTTTAAACTGACAGGCTGTTACGTCATCAGTAAGCGCCGCTCGAGCGAATGACCGCCCTTCTGATCTTCATATCATCTGGGTGGAAAGTTCTGCGTGGTTATGAGATGTAGAAGTGTGTTACCTGAGGCGTCGTTGTGCTGACGTGATGTTTCAGGAAGCGGTGGCTGCAGCGTTGAGGAAAACTTGCAAGGATTCAGAACGGTTTTAGCACTTAATGGTTGTGAACTGTAGCATTCTAAAGGCTACCAGACATGGAGAACTGGAGCCTTATTTCACTGTGTGTTTTGCTTGCACTAACGGCGAGATGGGCTGTGTCTTTTAACTCTTACTCAGGTTAGTAGCTCGTGCAGTGGTTTAAAGATGAACTGTGAGAACTACAGCGTAAAGAGTAATATTTACCCCTTCGCTTAGGGGTTCAAGAAGAACACTTGATCAAGTTGTTGTTGTTGTTGTTGTTGTTGATACCAAAAACAGGCGCTGGCAAACCACCGATGTTTGGGGATTATGAAGCACAGAGGCACTGGCAGGAAGTGACGTACAGTCTCCCTGTTCAGGAATGGTTGGTTCATTCATGCATTTCCTATCGCTAAGAATCTATTTTATATATAAACCCCTTTATTAAGTAAGAACATAAATCACAACAGGGCGTATGGTCATTGCAAAATAATCAATGACAAAGTTTATTGTTTTGCAGTAACAGCATGTCCTGAAGTGTTTTAATCCTCTTACATCACAACAATTTGGTAATGATTACAATTTCTTTTAAATGAATGACACATCTTACTTTTTATCTGTTTATAGTTACATTGGAGAAACAAGTTTGTTCCTGTTGTCACATATGTTATAGCAGCTATAAACAATCATATCCTCACCCCCATTTCTGGACTTCATTCATTCCTCTTTGGTAAGCACTTTATCCTGGTCAGGGTCAGTGTGATTCCAGAGCTTATCCCAGGAACACTGGGCATGAGGTGGGAATACTCGCTGTATGGGGAGCCAGACCATTGCAGGGTACCACACACACATTTACACACTCACTCACACCTAACAGCAGTTCAGAGTAGCCAGTCCATCCACTCTCATGTTGTAGGGAGGTTGGAGGAAACTGGAGAACCCAGATTAAAACCTTGATGCAGCTTGTCACGTTACCGACAGCCTGTATCAGAAAACATACTGACTGTTACAAAGCACTGACACTGGAGACTCCTTCCATCAATGTTAAATAAACATTTTCTTACAGAAACTTTCACAATATCAATGATCATACATTTTTCTGTCAGATAACAGCACATTTTATGTTTTTCAAGTCAGTTATTAGAGCATGAGCGAATGTCCGTTATACAAGACCCTGCGACTGAGTTATTACTATAGAAAAGAATATTAGAAGTGTATTAATATAAACCTATGATTTGAATGACAGCTGGTACTAATATCAGAGCTACAGTTACCAGAACATTAATCACCACCTTCTGGCCAATCAAATGCAGGAATTCAACAGTGCTGTGGTATAATAATGATAAGAACAATTTCAGTTTCACTGTTTCATGACGCTACAATATTGTTTCTGCACTCTTAAAGGTACTTCAACACTACAGACAATGACCTGAACTACTGGGGTCTGGATTATCCTCCACTAACAGCCTACCACAGTCTCTTATGTGCTCGTGTGTAAGTGTCATACTTGAGCTTCATGCTCTGTGACCATCCTGAGGTCATGGAAAAATGTATACAAATTTGAGGAATGGATTTTGTTTGACCTCGTACAAGTCATAAGAAATAAATAATACCCTATTGTCATCTTAATCTTCATAATCTTTCATACTAGTAAAGAATTTCTAAGTGTAAGACCCTGTTGCTATGGACACCAAAATTAATTCCAACACTGATTTGTTTATGATTGTCATATTTTGTCTGTGTGTAGTGCAAAGCTGATTAATCCTGCCTGGGTGGAGTTGCGTACTTCCAGAGGTTACGAGAGTGCCTCTCATAAATTATTCATGAGGGCCACAGGTAAGCATGGATGTTTATGTGCATTTTATAATTTATGGAACAACAAGTATTTATTTATTTATTTATTTTTGTATATGTGGCCATTAGGGAGTCTGCAAGTTTTAAAAACTGGTCAGAATTTACATTTAACAAATTGAAGGCCATAATAAATATTAAATGGTTTTAAATACAAATTAAATTCTGTTTTCTGAACCATTTTACATCGTGTTACACACATTTAGTGAAATTAGATACTGTCTTAACTGTTAAACTGCACTAACATTCACTTTGTGGATGGTATGGGGAGAGCAAAATTGCTCTGTTGTTACTTTTGTGAACCGCTTAAACCGTATGTTAATGCTCTCATACAGTTCTTGATCAGTATGTGGAGGATTATCATCTCCATATCAGAACATCTTGTATCTCATTGTATATCATGTTACAGTGCTATAGGGTGTACATATTCTTTTAAAATGTAAAAAAAAAAATTTGTAAAAATGACTATACAGACCTTACGTAGTACTTTATATATTTATTTACTTATATATTTATATATATATACTTATATATTTATATATATATATATATATATATATATATTTATTTATAAAGTATTACATTTTATATATATATATATATATATATATGTGTGTGTGTGTGTGTGTGTGTGTGTGTGTGTATATATATATATATATATATATATATATATATATATAACATACATACATACATACATACATATATATATATATATATATATATATATATATATATATATATATATATATATATATATATTTTCTTTTTTTTTTAGTGAATGATGTGCTTCTTGTCTAACTGTGTAATTAACGCAAATAGACAAATTTCCTTTTGTGTGTTATTATGAAATCTGGTATGTCACCAGTCCAACTATGTGCTTAAATTACATTTGTCGCATTAAAGTATTACATTTAATCTGAAGATATTTGTAGATACCCTGATTAGTTATAATGCATTACGTATTGTTATGAAATATGTTAAATGTGAGGAAAATGTGAGGAATATGTAAGGAATAAAACAAGCCGGAGCGTGTTGTTAGCGGATAATCAAAGATAGGGTGGTGTGATGCCTTGCAAAAAAAGTTTTTTTGTTTTTTTTTTATAACAGCACATTCCCCAAGTGTTTAATTCCTCTTATGCTGTAGCAATTTGACAATGATTACATTTTATTATTTATTAATGAACGACACATCGTGCTTTGTATTCCTTCGTATATTAATACATTTAATATTGTGGAACGTCCATGAAAACAAGTTAATTTCTGTTTTTTGATGTTCCTCTGACATTCCTCTCTCCCCACTCCCCAGTTCTCTTCTCAGATATACTGATATACATTCCAGCAGTCCTTCTGTACTGCTTCTACCTCAGCGAAGGATCCTACAGAAAGAAGGTAACTTGGTTGTCTGGCCTTTAATCATTGCTTTAATCATACAATTCATTTTTATCTATATTGTGTTTTGTGTTCCTCTTCTTTTCAAGGCTGCTACAGCTCTGTGTATCCTACTGTATCCAGGACTCATCCTAGTGGACTTTGGTCATTTTCAGTATCCTTTAACATGTGAATTCTCTGTCGTTTTTGTCCTTATGCAGTAATGAATTAATTATTGCCGCAGCAGTTTGCAGCAAGCCTTAACTCCTGGTCAGATATAACAGTGTGAGTCTGGGCTTGGCGTTGCTGGGTGTAGTGGGACTCGGTTTGGGTCGGGACCTGCTTGGGTCTCTGGCCTTCACCTTGGCTCTGAACTACAAACAGATGGAGCTGTACCATTCGTTGCCTTTCTTCTGCTACCTCTTGGGCAGGTGTATTAAACAGGGCCTTCTGGGCAAAGGGTAAGTAATATTTTAAGCTTCTTTATGTTCTTAAATTTGTGCATGTTGACTTCCCTATTCAGTTTGGATCCCAGGTGTTTTGTAGGGTTCAAATCCAGAGATTGAGATTGACAAAGATTTTGTGTTTCTTTAACCATTTTTATTTTTATTTGAAAGTATCTTTGTCTGTTCACATTGTAGAAAGCACTATGGCCAAGTCTGAACCTCCTGTCAAAGGCAATCAGGTTTTAGGTTGAAATATCCTGTACATAGCAGAATTCATGATGCCACCAATCTTCACAAGAGCCACTGAACCAATAGCACACAAAACAGCCCCAAAGTATCACTGATCCAGCTCCATATTTTATAATTAAGCAAACATCGCTCAAGCAAGAGTGCGGTTATACTGAATATCAGCACGGCTGTGATTCAGCCATAGGCACAAGGCCGTAGGTAATCACAGCAGTGCTGATATTCAGCGTAACCACACTCTTGCTCGTGCGATATTGCTTTTATACAACAATTCTATAAACAAGAAATTAATACTGAGTAACTGGCTAGCTCACATTGATTTGTACATTCCTCTTAAAGGCGCTTCTGGAAAAATTGGCATCCCTTCGTCCTTTTCATCTTCATCTGATGAGCTTTCATATTTGAAGAGTTATATTTCTGAAAATTATCATTTGTGAGCGTACATGATGATGTTTGTTAACTCTACTATAAGAATCATTTCGAACTAGGAAGTGGAATTTTACATGGAGAACACAGAGGCGCAGAGTGATACACGCAGTGAAATGTCCCAGTGCGGTTATACTTGGCACACTGTTCGACTAATCAAATTAGTGGACCAGAACTCACTGTTGTAAAATGGCCTATCAGGTGCTTGTATGTACTAGTCCCTCTTTTTTCGCCAAACCTACTGATGGTGTGCATGATCCGGAAGTTAGAATTGGAATAGGATTGTTTACATTCACATTATTATTATTGTATTGTTATTCTTTTGCATTACCTGTTATATCTGACACTTCCACACTGTGTACTAGTCAGCGCTGCACTGTCTCTTACTGTGCCTGTTGTCCTGTTTTAGTAGTTATTGTACCGTCTTGTGCTCTTTGCACACACTTGCATGTGCTCTTTATGTAGTAATGTGTAGTCTCATGTGGTTCTGTGTTGTTTTATGTAGCACCATGGTCCTGAAGGAACATTGTTTCTTTTCACTGTGTAGTGTACCAGCTATGGTTGAAATGACAATAAAGCCACTTGACTTGACTTCATTTAAATGAACTACTGCATTTAGGACCAGACATGAGTTTAGTCCAATAGATTATGTACAATCATTAGAAACTAGTCCAGGACTGTCGTACCGGTATTACCGCTTAGATAGCATTCCTAGCTGTGTAGAGCGTGGCCCTTCCACAGCCCTACAGGTTCTTCTTCTCATTACCCTGACTCACACTCATGCTACTTTACATTTGTTGATATAGTAACAGTGCACCAAAGGCATTTGGTAGCCATTGCATTGTTGGGTTCGATTACTTGGAAAAATATGTCCAGATGACCCTCTGACCATGCTCTACCCTCCCTGCTATGCCTGTGTGTGCAGCTTTACGACTACAGCTGAGAAGAGTCAGCAGCTCAGACAGACACACCTACAGCAAACTGAAACTTTTTAAGGATATAAGACATTGATGACATTCTCAAGGAGCGGTTGTTGTCTGTTACACCATGTTCCATGACAGGAATAAAACATGATGGGGTGTGTGGTTTTAGGAAAGTAATCAATGATGGGATGTTGGAAGCGGAGTTACCGTTAGCACCTCAACATTGATTATTTCCCGAGAACATGTTCCAAAGTGTTTTATTCCTCTTATACCACCTCCATTTGCCAAAGCTAATATTTATTTATCAAACAACACATACTTTTTTATTTCTTTATAGTTACATATAATATTGTGGGATGTCTGCAATACAAGTCAATTTCTGTTATCATTCATGTTACAGCAGCTATAAACAGTCATTCCGTCATTTATTTCTCTCTTTGGAAGTTAATAATACAAAAATGCAGCTTGTCATGTTACTGGGAAACCACAAAGCCTCTGTTCTGAAGACTTTCCTGTGGTAGAAAACCTAAAGAAACAGCTTTACCTCTGAATGGTACAAATCTCTGGCACTGGAGACTCCTTCCATGTTGTTCCTCTTTCGGATTCCACAGTGGAATCATTGATCCGTGATGATATTTGATTTAGCACAGTTTTTACACCGGATGCCCTTCCTGACGCAACCCTCCACAATTTTTTATTTTTATTTTTAATTCGGGCTTGGGACTGGCACTGAGAGCGTATTGTTGCACGCAGCCCCAGGGGCTGGGGTTGGTTCCCTGGCCGGGAATCAAACCTGTGCTGCAGCAGTGAGAGTGCTGTGGCCTAACCACTAGTTCTCCAGGGACCTGGAGACTCCTTCCATAAATGTTAAACAAACAATTCTTCACAGAAAAAACTTCACCATATCAACATATTTTTATCTGTTTATGTGGCGCATCCACTATACAAGTCCCTGTGTACATTGTAACTATAGAAACAATAATGTATTAGAATGACTGCATTAATATACTGTAAACCTGCGTTTTTTTATGTAGCCACAACTACATCATAGCCTTTAGTCAGATTTGAGAATTCTTTCTCTTTCCCATACCATTTTTGTATACTGAGGACTTTAAAAGGCTGAGTTAGCATTAATTGTTTTTAATTGTATAAGCCACTACAGAAGTCTTAAGTGAGCTGTTTGTTACTCTGCTGATTTTTTTTTCTTTATTCTTGCAGACTGCTTCTGTTAGTGAAGATCTCATTGACTGTGCTGGTGACTTTTGCCCTCTGCTGGTTGCCTTTCCTGTCAGACCCACAGCAGATCCTGCAGGTTCTGCATCGCTTGTTCCCAGTTGACCGTGGTTTATTCGAGGTATGTCCTCGAACTCAAAAGGTTCAAGCTTTCACTGTAGGCCAGTCAAGTTTGAACAGATAAAATAATTTCCTTTTTTTTTTTCATTTTATTATTCATTGCATGTGTTTTTCAATTCATTCTTTTACACACCAACATGTTGTATGATTCTTCAAAGATAATTTCAAAATCAATGACCATCATGCACCTCTTATCATATAGTGCGTAGAGAAATTACAGTACACAGATATGCACTCTGATATGCACTCTGCTCCGACTAACACGTTGAAAAAATAATCGGAGTAGACTAAAGGCAAGTGAAAGAAGGAAATGCTGAATGGTATCATTTGCACATCATTTCCAAGTTGTGTGTTTTACTTTGTAATAATGTCCAGGAAGTAGTGTGTGTATAAATCTGCTGTATTTACTGCAAGAGGACATGCAGGGCTTTTCAGCACGTCGGTGTGATTTGACGCTTTGCTGTTATGTTGCGTTGCGCTGTCAGCTAACTTTCAAATGCGAGGTCACACAGGAAATGCCCTTGGGATGCTAATCCAAATGCAGAATATCTGTGTGTGTACATATGCATACAGAAATTTACATATAATGTTTTTCACACTCAAAATCCACAACAATGTTTTGTAATCATGTAGTTTTATTTTATGAACATGCACACATTCACAGAATAGTATAACACATCCCATGGAGTATCATGGATTAGATGAAATATATATTTTAAACCCCTGAGTCTGCTTATTAGCACTTTTTTCTGTACTTAATTGACTTTCTGAGAGTCTACAGGTAATTTGCCCATGATTGCAAATAACACACTATGCTATTCATTTGACTAAGAATCTCATCTTTAGTCTGGAATGGACAACAGCTGTTAATGTTTTAAATCCGAATGCTCAAATGGCGTCAGCTAATCATAGGATAAATAGGACACATCATTTTATTTGCTGTATTGGCTTCAGTTCACAGAAGCTCTGGTGATAATTTCCTGTAAATCGTCCTAGGTCTTGTCCTGGATGATTACGGTATTTTATTTATTTAATTTTTAGAATTACGAGTCTGGCTTGCATTCACACTTAACCACCTCCTGATTAATTACCATTAAATGACCTCTTAAAAGTGCAGATGTGAAACACCTTAAATTGTGTTTCCTGTATGGGTAGATTAGATGGAGTAAGAGACAGTTTGGCTAGACAAAGGCCTGGATTATTACTTCTGCATCTGTGTATCTGTGAACACGTAAGGGCATCACGTGCAGGCTGTCACATAGGTGCTTGTCAACTAGGAGGCAGAAACTGAAAAACTAAATGAAGGTCTCGCATTTCACTGCAGAGTGAATGGAGACAAAGCAAAATAGTGAATGCGACAACACTGAGAATCACTACTTCCAAATCTGAGCATCACTAAGGTTCTAAATCACTGATATTGAGTTATTACGTCTTAACATTTTGAGATTTTTCCAAAGAAAATGAGTAGAATTTCAAAAGAGCAAAAAGAGCATGAATTTCACATATTAAAAGAGAATATTTAATACACCGTTTCTGCGCAGTTTATTTTTTACCAACAATCATTCATGCTATCTACCACAACCCTTTAGCTAGCTAGGCTACATGAACATGCATTTCATGCTCACAGAGACAAGAGGAGCTGCAGCTTGACGCTTCTCTCTCTTTTATCTCACTGCACATCAGCACTTTTTGGATGCTTTTTGCTTGTGCGCAGCAGCAGAGCAATGCTGGCTTTGCAGTCAGATTAAAGGGTTCTATTGGCAATTTGACTCTAAAACCCCTGGAAGAAGCGTTACACCATGAAAGATTTATGCTACAATGTTTCCGGGTTCACAAGCTCCCCGCCTCAACCAATCAGAATTAGTCTGAAGGAAGTTTGACATTCACCGTGATGCTGTGAACCAGCCTAAATTTAAAAAACCTGAAGCCTATTTTTTTTTGCTTTTGACATCTCCCTTATCAGAGCCTTGGAACTTGCTTCTGAAACATATCCTGAGCCTACCATAGAGGTGCCACTAATTCTTTAGTATCTACTTTGTCCTGGTCAGGGTCACGGTAGATCTGGAAGCCTGTCCCAGAAACACTAGGCATGAGGTGGAAATACACGCCGCATGGAACGCCAGTCGATCACCATGCACACACACGTTCACACACTCATTCACACCTAGGGCCAGTTTAGAGTCACCAGTTCTCATACCAGCCTGGTTTTGGGAGCTGGGAGGAAACTGGAGAACCAGGAGGAAACCCACACGGACATAGGGAGAACATGTGGAACTCCACACGGTCAGTAACCCAAGCTCAGGATTGAGCCTGGGACCCTGGAGCTGTGAGGCGGCTCACGAACCAGTGTCCATCAGACGTTTGCTTGTGACATGATGCTAACATAATACACAAAGTGTGAGCAACTCTAACCTGGACACTCCGATGGCTGTGAAAGAGAGAGTTTGTCTAGCTGATGAATTGAGTGTGTGTGTGTGTCCAGGAGTGTGTGTCATTTGGGAGACAGCATTCTAAATGCCAGAGTTATGTGTGTGTGTTTGTGTGTGTGTGTGTGTGTAAAGGCAGGCCGTGAGGGTGACACTTACTTGCTTGAACTAATAGTATTAATGTCCATGTAAGCAAGACGGCCAGGACAAACTAGGTGTTAGTTGTCACTCCAGCCAAGCATCAAGTTGCTCTCGTAAAGAAATGGAGTCGGGGGCATGCTGTTCAGACAGACTGGCTCTCAAACAGGAGACAAGTCACACATTTTGACACTGGAATAGATCCAAGACTGCTCCAGGGTCAGAGGGGAGAGTGTACAGGAGATTATTCCAAACACATAGACTTGAATTACTTTTTACATTTGCAATGAGAAGGGTATTTAGTGAGTCTTCTTCAGCCACACACACACACACACACACACACACACACTTGTGAGTTGCAGCAGCTGTGTTTGTATGGACATTAGTGGACATAAGTGGACATTATTGCAAGTAACCTATAATCAAGGCTACAGATTTATGACTTATACTAATCACAGTGAAGCATAACTGCTAAAAGCCTCTGAGGAAAAACGTGCTATTAGAAACAGAAATGTAAATCCATACATAGATATAAGTAATGTTCAGCGGCCATGATGTGATTGTCGCTGCTTTAGGGTGGCCAGAGTGCAGGAATGTGCTTGGCATGCAGAAAGAGGAGTCGCAAGCTGACTCGCACACATTTGACCCCGTGTGCCTGAGTTTACAAATAAGTGCATAGCTTTTTTTGACGTGCCACATGCTTGACAGGGAAACTCATGACAGGAGTGAGTGGCTTGTCACCTCCAGCCTCGCTGTGCAAATGTCACAGGGGAATTTTTATTGCACTTTCAGTTGGAAAATGATTATGTAGAGTAATGCCACTTATTTGCTTTCTCTTCAGAAGTTGCAGTGTATTTAAAGAAGCCCACCATAGTTGTGAGGTCAAATTTGGTAACCCGGTACTATGACTTACAGCTATTGGGATTTAAAGAGTATCTGGTTCTGATGCAGACAGCGTATGTGTTTACTGACACTGGAAATTTGCCTTTTTTTTCCTCCCAATTTTAGTTGTATAGTGTTTAATTACTGAATTAATTATAATTAATTAATTATAATTAATTAATCAATTAATCAATGTTAAATCAATTAATTACTTAATTAATTAATTTAATTACTTCTTGATTGAATGTAATCGTAATTGATGTAAGGAAGATCATATGTTTGATGATCGAAGTAATGTTGTTTGCACATTAAATAGTTCAAAATATATTAAAATGTAAATCTGTATTTAAAAAGGAAGATTTCAACCCCAGCTAGTCAATTAGAGATGTTTGATCCAAAATTTAATTCTTTTGTCTTGTTAATGAAGTTATAACGGAAGGAACCGGTACTGATTCCAGTTTAACTTGTAAACTGCGTGCTTAAATCATTCAATCTTAATTCAGTTTTAGTTGTATGGTGCTTTTAACAATAGACATTGTCAAAAAGCAGCTTTACAGAAATCCGGATGTAGTTCTAGATCGATACTGAGCAAGCCAGAGGCGACAGTGGCAAGGAAAAACTCCCTGAGATGACATGAGGAACCAAACTCAAAAAGAAACCCATCCTCATCATACAAAAAATATTTGTACATAAATTTTGGGGAAGAAATAATCTATGAATCAAATAGAATCTGTATTACCATCAGAATCACTTGCAATTCTGCTTTTAAACTTTTAAAACCTGCAGCTGTACCCTAGTCTTATAGTGGCGTAGAGTGACACCAAACAATGTATTGAGGGAAAAAAAAGTGATAAAGCTTCAAGATGGCTACTACTATGGTTTAGCTCTTTGATGTAGTTATGTACATTTTTGTAAATGAATGCTGTCAAAGATACACAAAGTTTACTGGAGATTATTTAACAACATGACCTGGTTTGAGACGAGTGTGTAATGATTTAACATTTGGTTTGGTAAATGGGAACCTACAAGCTTCATCTGAAGGCATAAGCTTCAGACACCAAACATGCCTTTGGTGCCTCAACGGGTCAGCTATATTTGGGGAAATTTTTCTTGAACTCACTTTAAGATTAAAAAATAGTCATTAGGGTAACTCACTCGTTCTCAAAGTGGGGAGTGAGGAACCCCAGTTACTCTGATTTACTCCAAACCATAATATGAAAGCTATTGTATTTATGTTTGTTTTTATAGATATTAATCAGTTTGTCTGGATTCTTTTGTTGAATGGGTTTACTCCAAACTTAAAAACAAGTACGTCTATAAATAATCTCAACTTGGACCTAATGTGTTATGTCAATGGAAGGTTCTAGAATAAAAAGCTGCATGGCTCCAATAAATAGCCAGGCTATTACTGTACACGTTTAAATAATGAGTGGAATATTTGTATAGATTATGATTTATAGATTATGTTGATAAAATTATGCTGAGAGGGTTTGTGGAATGAATTTTACAGTTAAAGGGGTCTGTATCTGCAGAAGGTTTGTGAACTCCTGGCGTAACTGATATCGATGGAAAATTTTGAAGCCCCACATCATAGTGATATCATTGTACTTTTGATTAGAAATCATTTATTAACATTGTAGTACACATACAGGAAAACAAATGCTTCTTGATCCATCATTGAAAAAATAGTTATTTTAACTGTCCTGTTGATTGTGTGTGTGTGTGTGTGTGTGTGTGTGTGTGTGTGTGTGTGTGTTCGTGTGTGTCTGCGTGTGTGTATGTGTGTAGGATAAAGTGGCTAACACATGGTGCAGCTTGAACGTGCTGATAAAGATCAAGACCCTGCTGTCCAGAGATACTCAGCTGCTCCTCAGGTAATCCTTCTTCCATCCGTTTACCAACCATCCACCCTTTCTCTGCCTTCAGTCCACCTTCTGGAGTCCTCATTACAACTGAGTGCACTGAAGATTATCGAACCCTAATGATATCTGTGAGCTTTTGGAAACAATGATATCTTCTCGGTAATCTGCAGCTGGTCTTGGTAGAGATTTCTGACTAAACAAAGGGATGTGTTTAGCTCTCCGAGGTTAAAACTAGTCTATCTGAGAGATTTTCTAGGCAGATTCTCTGGTGTTGTTTGAGTGAATAGAGTCCATGTCTTTGGTGTGATTAAATCTGTAAATCTATTTTAGGTACAAAGGCAGCATTTTCTTTACAACTGGTAATCCCTGGGATTACTTGGCCTTGGATTATTTGTGCTTTTGTCACTGGGTGATATTAGCATTATGAGGTCCAGATTAAAAGTGGCCATATTTTGATAAAGTCTTGGGTGAGCTCATCCCAGATTTGATTGTTCAAGTCCTCGTCAAGACGATCCAATATTTAATTGAAATCAATATTTAATCTATTGCATATCTCCGTTCTTGTTGACCATGAGTATTTATTAAAAATGTAACTACTCACTCATTCATTCATCCAGCTTCAGTAACCGTTTTATCCTGGTCAGGGTCACGGTGGATCCGGAACACTGGGTGCGAGATTGGGAATATGCTGTACGGGATGCAGGGCACCATGAACACACATATTCACATACTCAATCACACATAGGAACATTTAGCATCACCAGTCAACCTACTAGCATGTTTTGGGAGGAAATCAGAGAACTTAGGGGAATATACGAAACTCCAGACAGATAGTAACCCAAGCTTAGGATCACATCTAGAGCTTTACAGCAGCAACACTCTCCACTATGCCAGAGTGCTGCTCAAGCTCTGTACGTGTCTCAGAAAATCCAGTGCTAACATAGCATCTGACTTTTTTCTTTCAGTTTTGCTATGACTCTCCTATTCATCTTGCCTTCGTCAATTAAATTGTTGACCAAACCCACCCTGTGGCAATTTAAATTAGCTTTGGTAAGTATTATTAGTGTCTTCTTTCAATTCCTAGTTATAATCTGTTGACCTTTTTTACAGACTTATGATCTAACCATATATGGTCTTGTACTATAGGTGAACTCCTCACTGGCCTTTTTCCTCTTCTCCTTTCAAGTCCATGAGAAGTCCATCCTGCTGCCAGCCTTGTAAGTTTCCACATTCTACTTATTTTTTTGTATTACAGTCTGGTTTATAGCAGTGGTGGTCAAGTGACTGACCGCGGTCCAGATACAGACTCAGCAAAGTATTTTATTAAACAAAACTGAAAAGAATACTTCAGCAGAGTCATTCAATAGATGAAAAAAACGGTCAAAAGATCAGATATTCTAGATTTCCAACCAATGAACCAGCTCGGATTCTGTGGCAGATCCTCTGTTGTGGTTTATCCATACATTTCTCTAAATGCTATTTATCTGAAGGCAGATTATCAGACCAGAGACTAGCTAAAGAGCTAGAGACACTCTTCATATACCCTCTGTGGTCTGATTGTGAACTGATGACACGGCTTGTGATGTAGCTTGAAAAAAAAAAAACAGATCAATATGTCTCCGTTCGAAGTCCATGAAGCACCACTATGAAACAAAACATAACCACTTTGAATTGAGGAGTCTTATTTAAACTGTAAAAAGTAACTGTAGTCACCAATCAGTCATGTTAGTCGCTTATCCAGACCTTTGTAAACAAGGAATTTTATGCAACTGGATCTTCCCAAATTTTAGTCAGTACCCCTGGCATATAGCAGTCATGATCTGTATGACCTCCTAATGTGAGTGATATTGTCTCAGGAGACCTTTTGATTGGTTTATAACCTGAAGTCTCCCACTATATCGTAGCGCAAAGGCTTTGAAAATAGTTTATTAGGTGCTCTTGTAAATACATCATCCATATGACTGCTGCCATGGAAAAGAAGAAGAATAGTATACCTGCCTATTAATCATAAATCATAAATAAACCTGATGAGAAATAGAAGGTTTGCATTCTTAACAATGCCTCAGAATCATTAACTTCACCATGTGACCGTGCATTTATAGAAAGTATGATGTATTTGGTTACAGATGTTCCATGATCTATTAAGATAGATTATCCAGATTGTTGCTTTATTAACTGTTGAGTTATATCGCACACCTGTTCAGATCAATCAGTAATGCATGTCACTGGATTAGGAGGGACACATTCTAGGCCACAGTGCTGTGTGTGTGTGTGTGTGTGTGTGTGTGTGTGTGTGTGTGTGTGTGTGTGTGTGTGTGGGATCAGATCTTAGGGCACATGCACTGGTGTAACAGGAGCGCAGAAGTGGGTGCTGTAATTACTGGCTCAGTGAGGAGAGCTTGGGGAGGTCGTATCTACAAGCCCCTTTCTAGTTAATAATAGCTTTGACGTCAGATGAATGTGGTTTTCTACGCAATACACTACAGCTTACACGAGCACAGTGTGTGTGTGTGTGTGTTAATGCTATTTGTTTACAGTTGTACGTGGTATTTCAGAGATCGTAGTACAACATATATTGAATAAAATACGACAGGCCGTGCTGCTATAGGAAAAGAATCGTATCCTGGGGTGATGTGGCATGTCGCAGAGTGGATTATTTTCCAGCACTCACTGAATTGTTATTCCTCATATAAGGAGGTTTGCTAGTGTTTACAATTTTTCATTTATTAATGAATGACACATCATTTTTAGTCATTTATAGTTACATTTAATGTAACTATAATGTAACTATTAATGTAACTTCTTCCGTAAATGTTAAATAAACATCTCATAACAGGAAGCTTCACCATATCACTGATTATACATTTTTCGTTGTGAAATAACATAATTTCTTAATCCATTTATTATTACACTTACATTATGATGTGACACGTCTGCCATACAGGTGAGTTGTTACTTTGTTACTATAGAAAAGATAATGTATATTTATAATAATGTGCACATTAATATAAACCTATCTTGAATTTGACAGCGCTGTGGTATAAGTAAGAAATTAAACATGACACAGCTTGCTGTTATAAGAAAATAATCGACATATATAATGTGTGTGTGTGTGAGTATTTACCAGGCTTTGATAAATTCTTTAGTCTGAGGTATTTGTAAGATAAACTCTAAATCTGTGTGATTTAGTTTGCATTATATAGTCAAATAGTTTAAACATTTATTGACAGAATTCAGCAACTGCCATTAGACTTCTATTATAATAGAAATGTGTTAAAAGAATTGTTTGTGGTAATCACGCCTATGTTAGACATGGTGGAGTAGTAGATAGAGATTAAGTTTAAAAATCCACTGGTGTATTCTTTTAAGTAATTGCTGAGATTTACGACAGGGAGCATTGTACAGCATCATGGATCAACCTGAGGACATCAGTAATCAGCTCAGGCTTTTAACTCTGTTACCTTCTTTAAAGATAGGGTTGGCAAAATAGTTACTGAGTGGCTAAGGCTTGCCAGAAAGTTTGGTGTGTTTCATAAATGTACATTTCTTTATTTATAGGCCAGTGTGCCTTCTGATGAATGAACTTCCACTAATGGCTACTTGGTTCCTGGTGGCTTCCACTTTCAGGTAAGCAGCTGGGTTTAAAAAGTTAGAGTTAAATGGAAAATGGGCTGATAAAGACAAATAGGCAGGTTCTGCATATGTGATACACATCATACTTTTTATCCATTTGTAGTTACATTGTGTTGTGGAACGTGCACCAAACAAGTTGCTTCCTGTTATCACCTATGTTATAGAAGCTATAAACAGTCGTGCAGCTCGTCATGCTACAGAGAAACTGCAAAACTCAAAACTTTCTAATGGCAGATGGTTACATGGATCATGGCAGAAAGTTACAGCTTTACTTTTGACAGGAATCTCCTTCCAAAAATTTGAGACACTGGAGAGTCCTTCGAAAAATGTTAAATAAACATCTCAAACCTTCCAAATCATCAGTTTATTGTTAGGCTTTGATTACATGTAGTGTTTGCCAAGCAAGTGACTGTGAAAGAGTTGTTACTATAGAAACAATAATGTATTAGATCAAGAGCATTAATATAAACCTGTGATTTGCCTTGTAGTTGGCACTATTGTCAGAGCTGCTGTTATAGAAAATTAATCACCACTTTCTGACCAATAATATTTAAGAATTCAACAGCACAGTGGTTGTATTATTACAATACTTCGTAAAAGTACAGTTTTACTGATGTGTAGATATAGGTATTGATATCACACAGTAATGGTACATTATAATGTTTGATAACAGGCAGTTAAAATGAAGGCCCATTAAATAGTAACTAGTTTGCACTGTATACTTTCTGCTCAGTAGCTGTTGTGCACATGGTTTAGCGTACGCACATCACGACATAGTCCACATGCCATTTAACCAAGATCCTTTTGTATGAACACTGCTTGGCATGCTGTGGATTCAAACTGGCAGTTTCCTTAAATGCTAATGTTTTTTGTTGAATACATACTACTTTTTGTTATCGAGTATAATCCAGTTTTCTTCCATGAAGGAATTTTTGTCAAACAATTAGAGTGAACATTTGTAGGGTATACATAGTAACAACAGTCTGTCGCGAAGTTTAATGTCTCAAACACACAAGTATTACATTTAATTGTTAAATTTACAAATTGCTGCAGAATGTTGGGCAATGAAAACTTGGATTGTTTCAGTGGCATGAACCCATCACTGAGTCACGTTGCCTTATAAAATGAGAGTTTAGTTGGAGTTTTTCTTCATTTATTCTGAAAGTGACAGGCCTAATGCCATGGCAAAGATTAGGTACACGACCCAACATTTTGCAGGGTTTTCTATTAATGCAGTTTATCTGTTTAGACCAGATGCTGTATCTTATATCTTACTTTTTTGCTGTTGTTTTAATTTGTCCTGTAGCATGCTGCCTCTTCTGCTGAAGGATGGTTTGTTCCTGCCTTACGTGGTGACCTCACTGGCCTTCCTCTACTTCAGTGTGTATCTTCTCTCAGCTCTAGAAAGAAGCTCAGAGGAGGAGCTCAGACTGGGCCCGTGTCACAAACTCACCCAGTACTGCCTGTCCAAACACACCTTCAGCCTGCTAATCAAGTGCACAGTAAGCAACAAAACACAAGCAGAACCACAAAACACAAATACTGTAACATGTATTTATGGAGATTAGTAATTATCATTGGTGGATTAGGGAGCGTGTGCAGTGAAATCTGGCAACCATATGGTAGAAAAAGTTCAACAGCAAGCAGAGAGAGACCGTACGGCAGCATACGGCCACAAAATGTGCAAGTGGATATTTACCTTAAGACCAATTCACATGTTTTTGTGAAGTGTTTTCACATGCAAAGTGTTTTTCGTTTGACAGCGCAGTCATAAGTCCCTTTTCTTTTCTTTTCTTTTCTTTTTTTTTTAACCCCATGTTCTCCCTAATTGGTCACTTTCCAATTCCTACCCATCTAGCTGTCCATTATCACATGACAGCTACCAACTGAGGACGGTGAAAGCTAGCACATGCTTCCTCCAAGACACATGAAGCCACTGCATCTTTTTGAACTTCTGATCATGCAGCCGATCACACTCGGAGGAATCACCAAATACCTTGTTTCCACATACATAAGCTTGCAGACACACAAGAATGGTTAGTGTTGGTCACTGTGAGTGCAGGGGAGAGAGTGTGCCATCCTTCCCACCCAGAGAGCAGACAGTTTTGCTTTCCCAGCCACGGATGGCTGTGTCAGTGTCAGGATTCTCACGATCTGTAGATAATAGGATGACTGCATTTCTCTTGTGCCAACCGCTTCCCTTTTAACAAATGCTTCAGTGCACACCAGTTGCTTGGGAAATGGAAGCTGTGTCCCAAATGATGATATTTTTTTCAGTGTCTTGTCTATGCCACCGAAGTGAATGTTTAGTAGAAAGCTAATCGCATAATGGCTTAGGTGCCAGTATGAAATGTTTAAAGCAGCGTATCCCATGTTTTTACAAATCACATGACCAGCCAGAAAAGCTCCCACGGCCCACACCACCATTTTAAAATACAATTATAGCTGTAAGACAATAACCACCACTGGTAATTAGACAAAATAGATCATGAGAGTCCACAGAAGCTTATATTTGTTCTACATACATGAATATATAACTTAATATAGTCTTTCTGATAATTAGATTATTAAGTGATATTTGATCCATATATATGAATATATGTTTCTGTAGACTGTATAGATCTATTTATCAGAATAATTAGAAACCAATACTTAATATCTTTGTTTTAATTAATCCATGCAAATAACACTGAATTTCATAATATATGGTACGTCATCCATGTTAGGATTGAGATGTGTGTGTTTAGGGTATTTTACCAGCACTACTTCAGAGAAGTGACCAGACAAAGTTTTTTTTAAGTGAATGCCTGTTTAAAAGTACATGTCCCATTAACACAGGCCCTGACCCTGCTTACTGAGCCCTCACTACAGCCATCCTTAACAGACATGTTAATGTTTAATAGACATGTTAATGAGCACTTCAGTAAAACAAGTAGGTTAGTTGTGCTGTCTCACTTGCCTGAAAAATTAAATCTCTTAGATCTGGTCATATATTGTTTTGGTTATATACATGTGCTGTTCTTTTTTTTTTTTTTTTTTTTTACAGTTTGGAGCCTCGATGGTGGTCATGGCTGGTCTGAGCTTCACAAGTGTGGCAATGGATCCTCCAGCTAAACTGCCAGATTTGTTCCCAGTTCTAGTTTCCGTTTTCTCCTTCTTCCAGTTCCTGGCCTTGCTGCTGTATTTCAATCTAGTCCAACTGACTGAGCTGACCAACAAAAAGGGCCAAAAGAAGACAAACTGAAACAGTGGGTCTATTTGAAATGGGGGTAATTATGTAGAATGATGACAAAGGAAAAGGAGAATTCCTTCCATTAGGATGGATTGGGCCTAATTTAGGAAATTGAATTTCCTCTTAATAAATATCTTGAGAAAACCCCCTCTGTTTAAAATTGTGACTTGGTAGGAACGGAGGGAAAGTTTTGCCAAATTACAAAAGAATGATTATAAAAACATACAAAGCCCTATTGCACAAGTGCTGAATATATTAAAAAACAACAACAACTCACAAGGACCATTTGTTACCTTCATTTATTAACAAATATTTTTCTACACATCAATAAATGGTTTTATACAAAATTGCTGTTGGGTCTCTTATTCTGAATCAGCAAAGGAAACCTCCTTAAAATGAAGAAAATTATAAGATCAAGAGTTTTAAGTGAATGTCAAAAAAAAAAAAAATACTGTACATGTGTCTACACAAAAAAGATATACATTGAATAAAATGCATTGCCTGCATGCCCCATAAAACAAAAATGATGGGAAGGGACATATCGGAACACAATGTCATAAAGCTGAAATACCAGAGGAACAAAGGTGCACACAATCTTTCGCCACCTCCTTCTTTCACAGGAGTTAATGACTGGCATTAAAAAAAATCCATTACAACTGTAAATGTTATCAGGTCACAGAGGGGCTATAGTGTTACAGCTTGCACAAGCCCCGCAGCCACACACACACACGACTAGGAGAATGGAATGCTTCTGATTGAATATTTGCAGAAAAAGAGACATCAAATATAGATAGAGACACAAATGGAGCTAAAAAAGAAAAGAACAGCTTGGCTAATTCAGTGATGAACCAAGAATTGAGCAACAAAAACATTAAGGAGCTGGACCATGGTCGTAAGACCTCGCACTATCTAGTTTTAAGAAAACTTGGAGACATGCTGCTATATGAAAGTAATCAATGACAGGGTGGTGTGATGCAGCCTGACACAACAGTGATTATTTTCCAATAATAGCATGCCAAAGTGTTTTATTACACTTATTACACTTATACCACAGCAATTTCCCAATGATTTCATTTTTTCATTTATTAACAAACCTCACTTTTATCCATTTATAGTTAGGTTTAATGTTGTGGATCCTGTTCCTGTTCACACTTATTACTGTAAACGGTCTCTGTTATTCCTTCACCAGCCTCTTGGTTTTTCTCTCTGCTTAACTGAATATAATGAAAAAAAAATGTGTTGTGTTATTGAGAACCTGAAACGCACAAAGTGGAAAGAGAAGAAACATGCCCCCTTGGTGGAACACTGGAGGCTCCTTCCAGACAGTCAACAATGCATGAATGTAATGAAGGACGTGCACAGATAAGTGTGGAAATTCATATTCATATTGTTTTTTTTCTGTGAACGAACGGTCAGGATGAAGAGGCTGTGGAGATCTGTGCTATGGCCAAGCACAAGTCTTGTAAAATCAATGCCAAAAACCACACCCCAAGATTTTTTACTTCCAACAAAAGGAGACCAAGTATATGGGAAAATACAAGTACTGTTAATGGGCCACCTTGTGCTTTTGTCCTTCACGCTGCCTCTGGGGGTGATAAAGTGAGAGTTATATGATCCACCTTGGGCAGAAATAGGATGGTTTGTGTGGCCAGCAGCTGTTGTTCAGGTTGGCCTTCTCAGCCACTGCCAAATAAAGAGACAAGATTAACATGGAAACTGGTACATGTTATATCATCAGATGTTCACTACTGTGTGAACTAACAATTTCACACTTATGTTTTTTGTTCATTTTAGATTTTAGATGTAGGTTGTCCATTTTAGCTTCTTAAGGTTCACAGATCTGCAAAATCTTAACATATGGAAAAAGTATGGATATTCTCTTGACACAGTAATAGAGACTCATTAGGCATTTTTTGGTGTTTGCATGCTCATTAATGATGTGCAGTTGACAGCATATCTAAAATAGCATCATATGAATGCACTTGATGAAAAGAAGCATGAATAAAAGCATCAGTAGATTCATTTACATTCATATTTCATCTTAGTGTAAATATCTTCCAGATCTCTGATTTCTGCGCTCACTCAGACTGACATGTGCAGTAGCCAATCACCAATGAGCATGTAATGTTCAATAAAGACCTACCCTTTCCATTTTGAGTTGAAGTTGAATTTCTGAATTTGCTGTTGTGTTTTCACATTTGCTGATGTGTTTTGGTTTTGCTGTTGTCTTTTGACTCAACAGTCTACATTTTGACATCAGGATCGAAATATATTATTTTTTGTATTGATACCTCCTCGCTAATGCAGAAATAGCACATTTCATCATTTCCCTTCATGACGGAGTGAAAGGCTTTTAAAATGATTTACAGAACTGAACATAGAATTGCCATCAAGTTAATGGCCAGAACACTGTTGCTGAACGTGTGTACTCTGTACCAGCTCTAATGGGACAGCACAGGCCAGAGGTAAAAACATATTTTTGCAGCCGCACAGCCCAGTGTACACTGTAGAATCAACATTTTGTCAGCGAGCAGGTAAAAATAAGAACGAGAGCCCTTGTGGAGAGCAGGTTGTGTATAAATGAGAAAGTTTATGCTGCTCAGTCTGCTTTTGACATATACACATTTGGATTGACTGACAGCAGCCCAGATGTGTCTCTGCCTCCAGGTTGACAGGCTGTTCAGTGCACATCAAACACACTGACAATAAGATCTCAGAAGACACGCGGAGCTATTCCATTTACAAGTTTATATTAATGAGAAAAAAAGACTTGCCTTAAGATGTTCTTCAGAAACTCACAGGAACTGCCAGTCTGAGTTGGACCTGTGAAATGGATCACAAACTTCACATTTATCATCTTTAATAAAAACATATAGACAGGATTAAAAAGCCATGGTGTGCAAATGTAAATATGTATAACAGCAGAAAAAAGATCTCATAGCACTAACATTAGCTGTAAAATGTGTTGGAAACATCTGCAATCTATATTCAAGCAACACAACTAAAATGCCTCATAGAAAGCTACTCATATGATAATCAGTATTAAATCCAACAGATGAACATGGTCATAAATGCTTATGAAGCATCAAAGCTGGAGAATACTGAAAAACAGCTCATCACCTGTCCCCACCAAAGGCCCTCTAATATACAGCATAGCTTTAATTGGGTCTGTGTTTTCCAAAGAAAAAGCATAAAAAAGCATAAAATTCACCTCAAGCAGGCTCCATTTATCCATCAACAGCCCCTGATTGATGTGATGAGAGTTGTGTCTGTGACCCTTTCCCAGCCAAGTGCTGAAAACCTATTTGTTTTATTACATTTTTAAGGAATCTTTCTTTAATACAGTCTATTAAGGCTGTCTTACAAATCTCCCCTGACTCGACCCCATCTACAGCCTGATCAATTTTTATACTGCTGATCCGTCCCCTTCCTCCTCATTTTTCCTCCACAAAATTCACATTATATAGGATTTTCTTATGGAACATTTGCCATAAAAATATGTTACTACCCCTCGTGAGATGAGCAGGCGGCTGCTTCCCAATGACAGAGGGCTTCAGTGAAGATAAAACTTGTTTCGGCGGTAAGCAGAACTGTTTAAATGTTATTTATTTTCATGCTCCAAAGAAAATATATTGTGAAGCGCAACATTGATTTAGCACATAACAATGTGTCTGGAAGGGCGTGCTTTGGGCGGAGGCAAAGACCGATTTATGAATCCTTTGCTCAACTCATTTAATTGAATTTTCCAAATCTCTCGCAACACACAAATAATCAATACCTGTGCTGTGAGCAGCAAACTTGCTTCAGAATTATTGTGCTCTCTTTTTTCCATTTTTTGCTCATCAGCACATGCTTTGTAGGACTGGTGCTAACTTTGTAATGTTTGAAAATGTCAAGAAATGTACAGTCCAACTGTTCAGTGGAAATGACTGTACCAAAAAGATTCCAAACTTTCCCAAGTTTGAGTGATGTACCGTTCTCATGGATGTTTACAGAAGCCAATGGGAGGATTTAGGGGACGATACACTCACCATTAAGGGCATGGATTCAAAGGTTTGTCTGTGGAAGTTAAAATATCCATGTGAATTTTCTCAGCTGTCTTGGCACTATCACACTGCCTGGCATGCAGTTTGGCCATTACTCAGACTGGTGTCATCTCCATCATGTCAGTTTGGGTGACTGTATGTGCACATGTGTGGGGTTTATAACAGGCTCCATCATCTTTGATGCATGCAAGAATTGTTAATGCTCATTACATTAAGGAGTAAGTGATCTCAAGCCACTTCAATACCTTACCCCATTAATACTCCATTAAACGAAATAAATCACCATCACATTCCCCCTACGTGTGTTTCCTCTGGGTTCTCCAGTTTCCTCTCACTGCCTAAAAACATGCCATAGATGGCTTGGCTGCTCTAAAGTTCCCCTAGGTGTGAATGAGGGTGTGAATGAGTGTGTGAATGTGTTGAATGAGTGTGTGAATGTGCATGGTGCCCCGCGATGGACTAGCCTCACGCACTGTGTTCCTGGGATTCGAGCCTGAACGGGATTACTGAAGATGATTGAATGAATGATCATTATTACAATAAATAACAAAAACTAAAATTATGAGAAATTACTATATCTTGAATTCTCACAGTCTAACTTTTGTGTAAAAAAAGAAACGTTCACCTCACAGAAATGTCACCTCTACAATCCTTTTAAGTCAGGGACTCTCAAAATATTTTTTCATCAGAGACTCATTTAACTGTAAAATAATTTACACTGATGCCCTCAGTACAGATTTATTTTACGAGCATAATCCAACTATTCAAATATTAGGCTCATTATTCAAGTGTATACAATTTATTTTTGTTTATTTGTTCGTGCTGTAGAGCTTTTTATTCCTAAACTTTCCACCAACAGAACACGTAAGTTGGCATTATTTATAATTTGTTACTGTTTTGTTTTTTTTCTTTAATTATTGAGGTTTGGATTAAACCTATTGAATTTTAGTGACCTTTTAAACTGGCTAATAACTACAAGAGCTCAATTACACATGTAACATTGATAATGGTATATAATTTCAACCAATGTAACGAAATAAAACAAAAATCAGAGACCCCCGACTATGCTTCATTCACACCACTTTAATAATCACTGCTCTAAGTGATCTTTATGACCAACTTTACAAAATTTACAAAAGAAGTTTGCCATTTGCTGCATTTCTGATGATGCATTTCTCAATTCAGCACTTTTTCCTGGAAAACACTGACATTTTTAAGTAATCTGTCTTTCTCGCACACCTCTGACATGGACTATAAGCTTATGCAGTATTTGTGTGCTTGAAAAGAGCACAATGACTGACCATGGCTAGTGTAGTTAAATGTCTACTGGGCATTTTTCATTCTGTTTTTTTATTCATTCATCTCAACTACTTCTATCAGTTGAAGATATGTCATTTATGTATTCATGCTGGAATTAAAAAAGAATAATGACGACCATGTGTGAGATAAATAGATATTGAGAGATATTAATTTAGATTTTTCTTGCCTTGCATGTTTACAAATACTGGTTCATTTAAAATGAAGACGTAAGAAGAAAAGATAAAGTTAAAAAAAAAAAAAAAATCCAGCCTAAGCATTATCACCCTACAAGATGTCGAGAATTTATTATATTTAACCAGTATCGTCTCAAGAGGAATGGTACAAAACACAAAATGTCACAAAACAAGCACAGATGACAGAATGTGAAGGCAATATAACTACAGTTAGTGAGGTTAGTCTCACACACACACCAATGCAAAATATTTAACCCCATGTTTTCAATATACCAAGGCGACAGGATTATCTGCCCTGATTTCATCCACTAACACATCCATAGTCAAGCCTTAAACAACAATGTTTACTGAAGGTATGTTTTACAGCAACAAAGGCTCAATTCTCACCGCTGAGTGATCAGTGTGAAACTCTTCTATTTTGTTGTTGTAAGAGAGGCTCTGTGCACTGATACATTTCATGCTCCATCATGTGATCAGAAATGTGACATTCCTGCGGTGCCGAGCTCATGCTCTGAGGTCCTCCAGTGTGACTAATTTAAGCGAGTTTGGGCAACCTTATCTTAAAACTGTTTTGAACTTCACTACAATTCTCCCATTCACTCTCTACAAGTCACCATTATGTGATTGAATCACAAGTGCAGCTTTGCTGAAGGCTGTATATGTGCTTGAAATAATCAAATTAATTCTGTCTCATGAAGAGAAGTGCGTGGTTGTTTGTGCTATGAAAACTAAATATTTTTTCTCAAGAAGAGGGAGTCTTTTATTCTGGCTGTAACTGTAGTGAACATTTATGGCTCTTCAGCATCATGTTAAATGCCAAACCGTTCTCAAACCTCAAAATGTGTACAAGGCGAGAAGCTTTAGAGCTTGAAATCAATCATGGGCCATAAATGAGTGGAACTCCAAATGTTTTCTTTCACTGACGCATTCAAGCAGAGCACAAAGGTCACAACCAGAATACTGTGGGCATTTGAATTAATACAAAAAAACAACAAGAATGAATGAGAGATCACTTGATGTAGCTATATTTATATCAGTGCTGCATCTTTAAGCAACTTTAAGGATCTGTCCATGCAGAACATAAATATTATTCAGTTTTACACAGTCATTTCGTTGAACTCAGTTTCAGGCCACTTACCTTGGAGCCACTTATCGTGCATGTGTGTTGCATTAACATGAAAGTTTACTTTAGAAGCTGTAAGAAAAAAAATAAGTGCTTAGAGCATGATGGACTCAGAACAAAGCTCTAAATAATCATGTTTAAGCCATTTCTGAGCCTTCGCAGGAAACTGTATGGACTGCTGAACAGATATTAATAGAGCTCTTTCTAATAAATTTGGACACAATGTGATGAGGACTCACTCAGCTCTTTGTGTCTCTTCAGTTCAGTGTGCAAGTCAGCAGGACCCATCAGCAAGAAACTCCTCAGCTCACTGTTGCCCTCTACAGGCTGTAATATGCAAAGACAAACTTTACATATTACATATATTATTGCAAGGAAAGGTTACTTTTGCTTTGGAGGTGTGTAGGGGTGTCAAACATACCAGTAAGGACTCAAGTTCTTGCCTGGTCTTCATTAAGGCCTCTAAAGATTCCTCCAATTTAGACCTGAGAAAATCCATTCTGACAAAAGATTGAACAGGTGTAGATTTTTTTAATCACAAGATTTGCATATGTATTACTACAACTCCCTCATCACCCCAGACCTTCTGTTAACATCAGCCAACAAAAAGTCACATTAAAAGTGTGCAGTATAATACTATGATATCTTTCCTTTGGTCTAAATCCAGTCATGGTCACAATTTGGCACTGGAATAGCTCTTTCCAAATGAACACATTCCTAAATTAATGATAAGCTCATTCTCGTTATTGATGTTTTTATATATATTTAACTAGCTTCCTCTTAAATGACTTCACTATAAAATTCAAAACTAATGCTTGTCTTGATGGATTGAGAGAGGGCTCTGTGTTAGTATGCGTTAAAGGGGAAATAGGTCTTTCTTAAACACTCCTTAACCAACTATTTTTAGTGCTGTGTAAATCACGGAGGGATTTTGGCTGGTGATGAAGCTCCCTCCATGTCCTGTCATTAAATTCTGATCAGTCATAATGACCATCAAGCTGAGTGGGACGAAGGAAATATTCTTTAATGATGAGAGATATCCTTTCGTTTTAATGGTCTTACAATGCCACTAGTAGAAACTACATAAAAATTAAACAAGGCTGGTGCACACAGTTTAAATATAGAAATGCTAATTCCACAGAAAACACAACTGAATCTACAATTTATAGACAGATGACCAATTCGATAAAAAAAAAAAAAATGCTTTGGGGCCATTTTGCTGGCATAGTCTGGCCTCACCTGTCTCCTTAAATATAAGCGTCTCAGCAAATCAAAACAACCTTCCTGGTCTCTTCCTGGAAGACCCCATTCCCCATCTACAGGCCACAAGGGCTCACTGAATAGTTTGATGAGTCTGAAAATATTATAAATCAAATGCTATGGCCTTCACAGTCACCATCTCTCAACTCAGTTGAACACCTATGGGAGATTTTGGAGATTTTATTAGACAGCACTCTCTAACACCATCATCAAAACACTATCTGAGGGAATATCTTTTAGAAGAATGGCATTCATCCTTCCATTACAGTTCCAGAGACTTGTAGAATCTGTGCCAAGGTGTTCTGGTGGCTTGCGGTGGCCCAGCACCTTACTGAGATGATTTATGTTGCTTTTTCCTATGATTTATCACCTGTATGTAACTAATTAGATGATAACAATACATTAGGGCATGGCACAAAAACTATCACATATGCTATATTTCTTATGATGCAATATAGTACTGAAAATATACTATATAATGATCTATTGATATTTGTTAATATACTTACAGTTTAATTATATAGTCATCTTTTATCAGTTCTGTGGCCAATTTGCAACAAAAAGGCCTTTTACAACAAATTTAACCCTGATATGATAACATACCTAAACTCATAAACATAAAACTATGCTAGAGGAAGCACTGCCTTACATACTGTATATACACTGACCTCTCTGTTTCTGTCTGTGGCTGTTGTGCTTCCAGGGCATAGACAGTGGTCCCACTGGTTTTGTAATTACCTGCTGATGAAGCACTAAATGTCAGTAATCCATCACATCACAGTGGACAGCGATATTAGTGAAGGTGATGAAGAGGCACAGTCTAATAGCAGGATTCCACAGCACTACAGTGCTAAAGCTAATGAGACATTTTATGATACCTGCATAAATACCTGAATAAACATGACTTAAAACATAGCCCTGTTGTATGCTTAATTCTGATTGGTCAGAACGACTGTCTATACCGGTTACAACAAGTGGCAACAGCAACTAACTTGCTTTTTCAGTGGACATTCCACAGCATTAAACATAATTATAAACGGACAAAAAGATTGACATGTCATTCTTTATTTAATTATTTATTTATTTATTTTACTGTTAGTGTTGGCAAATTGCTGTGGCGTAAGAGGAATAAAACACTTTGGGACATGCTGTTATTGGAAAATAGTCAACTCTGGGGTGATAAAAGTATCTCCACTTATTGTCAGGCCGCGTCACACCACTCCATCAGTGGTTATTTTCCCATAACAGCACACCCCCATGTGTTTTATTTCTTACTTAATGGCAGTCTCTTTGTGTCTTAAAGGACTTAAGTGTTCTAGGAAATTTGTGGAGTTTTACTTTTAGCACTTTTATCATAATAAAGGAAGAGCAGAAAACAGAAAACACTTTACAGCTGTGGGAACTAGTTACTTTTCAAAATAAAATTTTCCCTCCTCTCCTGAAAGGCAGTTCTGTACTCGCATCTCCTGTGAGCATAATATATATTTCAGTTCTTATTCGTGACAGTCATCAATATAGTTATCAACATACAGTATGTATAAACAGCAATTTTGGACTCCAGTACCTTGGGTTTTGGCTGTTGGGGTCATGGGCTTCATTCCAGTCAAAGGGGAACAGTTTCTGTCCTTGGTGTGCCGCTTGACTGGAGTCTAGAGTAAACAATGTTGAACAACTAAGTCATATTGTTATAATTTCATCAAGTAAACCTACCATATAGAATTACTGACTCTACTTAAACTGTTGCTGTGCATAATTTGCACCCCTCTACCCCATCCTTCAGCAGAAAGGGGCTAACAGTCACCAGTTAATGTTTAGTATGTGGACTATTCTGCTGATTTTATAACAGTCATATAATCTAGTAGTAATGGCAGTAATAGTTCATATAATCTATCCAATACTGTTCTGTTGTCCTGTCTCATTATTGTATATTTCGCACTCATCTCACACATTTTCGTTTTATGCAGTTGTGTACTGTTCTGCTGTATTGTCTGTCACACCAGAGACCTAAAGAAACAATATTTTGTTCCATTGTATACAAGTTACATGAAGGACTGACAATAAAACCTGCTTGACTTGAAATTATATGTATACTGTAAACACTGAGCTATAGTCTCCAACTGTACAGCTACCAGGGTGGCCCAACAGGGTTGGTGTGTGTAATAAAGTGGTGAGTAAAAATAATGCTCTGATAGCTGTCTGCCTGAGACATAGTACCACACATATAGTTCTGTGTCACTACCCTACTGAAAATGGTCACCACCCAAGTCATATCTAGTGACTGTCCCGTTATAAGGGGCTGACAAACAGTTTGTAGCAGCAGGTTCATTACAGTCAGTAATAATATAACTTTAAACTGATCTATATGGGGGTTGGGGGTTTGAATCCCACCTCTGCCCTGTGTGAGCAGAGTTTGCATGTTCTCCCCGTGCTTCAGGGGTTTCGTGCGTGTATTCCGGTTTCCTCCCCCAGTCAAAAGACATGCGTTGTAGGCTGATTGGCATTTCCAAATTGACCATACTTTGTGAATGGGTGTGTGAGTGTGTGTGCGATTGTGCCCTGAGATGGATTAGCACCCCATTCAGAGTGTCCCCTGCCTTGTGGCCCAAGTCCCTGGGATAGGCTCCAGGCTCCCCTGTGTAGGATAAGCAATATGGAAAATGTATGCATGTATGGATGGATGGATGGATGGATGGATGATCTATATATTATGTGTATTTAATGAACTGGCAACTGAGTGTATTGAAGGTGATACCACACTAAAAAATCACATTTAAAACGATAAACAGGGGTGTCAGGAAACCAGTCATGCTGTGAGCTCACGTTTTCCTTGTCTTCTACCTGAAGGCTTCTTTTGACACTGTGAAAGAAAATATGGTGATGAATTCTGGTATTTTCACCAAACTTTACATAAATACTGATCTCAAGATACAGACACAATGAGGCAGACAGCACATAAAAACACAGCGAGCTAACAACTAGGCGAGAAAAACAACATAATGTCATGTATAGTGTGTGAAAGCTAGCTAAAGAACTCATTCATGCAACCAGCTAACAAACTTAACCTAACTAGAAAGCTAGCGGTATGTCTAGCTAAAGCTTACGAAAACAAAGTAAGGCAGAAAATACTAACACAGCAAGGTCAACAAATATAACTTACGGCATTGTTTTGCTGCTTTTTTGCTTACTATAAATTAAATTCTAATGTCTTCAGGCTTCAGTGTAACTAAACAACAGTTTAAACAGCTTCAATAATCCTGTTTGTATTGTGGCGCCGCGCGGCGGTGATATACGACCCCGGGAAACGACTAAATGAATTAATTAATTTAAAAAAATAACTTTCAGATACTGTGTGTTACTGTGTGTTTGCGTTGTACGTACATGATATATTATACTGTAACTTCATAAAACGATGAACTATTATACCTGTATATTTTATATAAACATCGAAATAGTTACAAAATATTTGAGGAACGTTTTGGGGAGTTGTTTTCCCCGGATAAAGTTTAACTGCGCACCAGCGATTGGTCTAGTTGATGCAGACCCGAGTTGCCATAGCCGCAATTTCTAAGCCAAATTTGGATGGGTTGAAAACAGGTGAAAAAAGGAAGCCAAGATTTCGTTTTATAGTAAATAATCGGGATGACATGTCAATTTCCGCAAACAAAGGGGAGTAAGTGTAGTGTATCTACGATGTACAGAAACATTTCTGTAACATATATTGTAAAGATTGAGGGAAAAGTGGAGGGAGTGGATAATGGCCGAAATCTCTGCTTTATGGGGTGGTTTTGGTAGGAAAGTTGACTGAGATCTGGCAACCCTGATGAGTTTACAAGCACTGTATTTATAGTTAGAAAAGCAGTTCTGAAGGACGTATGTGATGTCTGCTTGAAGGATTTTGTGGACAGCATTATAAGTTGAAAAGAGACAGGTTTGTGTAGGTTCCCCTGAGGTGCTTGAAGTACCGGATAAGCTGATAGATGGAAAGATCACATAAACAATCAGAAAACCTAAAACATTTTTAGTTAATTTAGTGAAGTAATATGAAACCTGGAAAATATATACAGGCTGTACATTGTGCATGTGTTCAAATCAATATCATGTAAATTCAAAGTTAATGCAATGCAATTTAAGTGAGACTGGGCCTGAGTTCTTTCTAGCCTAGACTGTAGATTCCTGCAGCCTATCAGTGACATCAGGTGATTACACATTTTGTTGAAATGCCTACATTTGATCTCCAGTTGGACTGATATTTTTCTGCCCTTGTCACTGACAAATCCATATCACATGATCAGCAGTGATGGAGAATGTGCATGTGATATACTGTTGAGGGTGAATGCAAACTTGATGGATTATTTATTTGGTCATCCTTTACCCCTCAAAATGCCTTTGGAGGAGAAACTAAAAGTAGAAAGACTAAACCAATACTGTACATTCAAAATGCAAATTACACAAAAGAACAGATGACAGAACCATAAGTGCAATGAAAGGGTTACATATCTTTTATTTACCATGTTTTGAAGGAGACAGCATGTTACATTTTCTTTTTAATAAATCAGATGTTTTATCATCAAAGAGTGTGAGGGTGAAAATACTTCACAACTGAAATCACAACCTTTATTTATTAAAAGTTTATTTTCTCCCACTTTAATCTTGTGGGCTATTTTGTGTAGATTCATGACATATAATACCAATTAAGTACAATACAGTTGTACTGAAATATGGGAAAGGTCAAGGAATATTTATGAATACTTATGTAAGGCACTGTACTGCCCTGTGATGAACTGGCATTTAAAAATAGATACTCTTAATATAGAAGGAGCAATTAATGTCTAATGTTTATGATCATATCTGTGAATGGCCTGCAGTATTTCAATTTTCTCCTGCTCTATATCTTCTTATGGCTAATTCCTGTCTTTTCACTGTCTCATCTTTTTTTATATCATACACACAAGGTACAAACAGAATACACTGCTGCACACTAGCTGGGAACAAATAATGGGTCTGATATTTATTGTCCATCACCTTTTGATTAAGGCAATAATACATCAGTGTTATGACCAAGCAGGCACAGTGCTTTTGGGGCATTTTATTAAAGCAGAAGATCTAAAATAGCCCAGTAAGTGTTGGTTTCTCTGAAATATACAATATGCTAGAGTACAAAAGTTTACATACCCTTATAACAAAATGAAGACAATTAAATCTCTTTTTTTTCCCCAGAAGATTTAGTGTGTTAGATTTCACAGGTGTTTCTTCATTATTCCAAGTGAAAAATGGCTAAATATGATATTTTAATATTTTACTAGTTAAAGAAACCAACCAAATATCAGTTCATGTCCCTGAATATGATATAAATATTCCTTAATAACTTGTATGCCTATCCTTTAGCTTTTTAACTGCCTACAACCTTTTAAATTCTTTCATATCCTCTGAAGAGCATGACATCCGCTCAGTTTCAGTATAACTTGATGTCAATTGTATTGAAATGCAATAAAATATTTAAAATTAAATTATTATATAAATTCATCTTTTTTGTCACTGAAAAACAATGAGGTGCAAACTATCTTTGGACCACATTTTAAATGATGCAGCTAAATTATTTTTTCTTTATATAAAAATTACTTAAAAATTTTTATTAAAGCCTCATTGCTCACAGTTGCACTATACTTTATCTCAATTTAATATCCTATAAGCTATAATATTTTTTAAAAAAAAAATTTTCTTAAACTTCTTGGAGGTAAACACACTTCCTGTCGACATGTGTTGAGCTTTCTTATCGATCCCTTTCCTTTTGTTTGCACTCTTTTTGACTTTAACCTCAGCTAGTTTGCTTTACTGCAGAAAAATTATGGCCAAACTTGTCAAAGAAAAAGGACCCGGGAAAAGCTAGATGCACTCAAATGAAGAACGAGGGCTTTGAGATTACTACAGAGAGTTCTAGTACCTTGCTTCCAGCCATATTGCCTCAGCCTAAGGCCTCATAATTGGGAGATGGGATTGGAGAGTTAGCATGGCTAGGTGCTGTGTTTTTATGGTGTGTGTGTGTGTGTGTGTGTGTTTGTGTGCAGGACTGTAAATTAAAGGCATTCTGCCCTGGTGACAGGGCAGTGTATTAGCTCAGCAGAGTGACCCATCTCTTCGAGACATTACATCAGGGCCTTTTCAAGTGGACACACGCCCCAGGCACTTTTCTTCATTTTGATTCGGGGTGGACAAACCACCCAAGTGTTATGGTTTGATACTTTACACATTTCACAGCTCAACATAAATACTGAGAGGAAATTGCTTTTGTTAAAGAAGTGTCATTCACCGACACATGTTTTTAGCCCTCTCTAAAAGATGTGTTAAAGCATTTTGACCATTAAAAATGCTGTATGGTACCTCAGGACTATTTATTTCCTAAAATGACTCTCAGATGGGTCAGAATGAGGCTGTTATTCCTGAGTTTTTGATTACTTCTATATGATTTACAGTTTATTTGCAGTACCATTTCTGCTGGACTTTTTAACAACAGCCATTAAAAGAAAAATACTCTATAATTTAGACAGACATTTATGTAATGTTATATCTGTGATACATTATATATTTATGTCCGAAACTATGCTCAGTTTTCACCTCATAAAACCATTTTAATTATGATTTTTTTGAAACATTTGAATTATATCCTAGGAGTCTAGTATTGTTAAACAACACTGGTCCAGTAATATGTTGGCTTTGTTTGAATTCAGCTGTAATGGCGCCATCCTGTGGTTGCAAATAATTATTTTTATTTATGAAGCTTGTGGTTGTGTTCCATTATTTACAGTACAGTGTAATTTGGGGCAGTTTCATTACTTTATCAAGTTAAACAAAGTTTGTTAAGTCTTAAAGAAGTTAGGGACAGAGTCAACATCTGTGAACCTACTGAGAAGGAATTAAGATCTGAGGCAATTTCCTTTCCAAAACAGTAACACATGGTGCACGAAGCAAAGTCACTGAGTGTGCATTAAAAGCAGTACTGAAATGTAGATATTATTGGGTCAGTTTGCCAGATTAAGCAAAAGCACATCCTCTTTAGTGTGATCAGTGATGTTAAAAGTATTGCAGATCTGATATCAGAAAACCAAGTACATATAGATTATGTGGGTTTAGCCGACAGCAGTAGTTTTGCTAAAGTTCTTATGATTTATTTCATGAGCACATGAATACTCATTGTACCTTTAAAATGAATGAATGAATTCATTCCTCAGTGTTTTTTTTTTTTTTTTTATGTGTGCGTATACTGATGATCTTTTACTGCTATATAAAGCTTTAAAGCTTTACTCTAATAGCTAATTAATGGTGGGCCACATGCAACATCCCCAGTAAAAGATACATACTAAAGGTACAAATGATGTACCTTTGATGGTACCACCCCAATGTCAAGTGAAAAGTGCAGTTTGCTACCTTTATTTCTTGTGACTTACTCGTGAATATTCTCACATGTACACCCTGAAGTCTGGCACTTCCCAAAGACCTGTTTATGCCCAACACTCACATTGTCCTTTAGTGGATAATCTGTATACCTGCATCTTCTAAGAATTATAATGATTCTCCTTTGCTCATACCAAGACTGTTAATGACAACATGATCATGACCCAACATAATATATCATTTTAACACATTTATCGTGGTTTTCCTTTTCTCTTTATGACTGTCTATTGTAATGTACATAATTCCACTATCTGGTGTGACTGAGTCAAGAATGGGTTCCCTTTTGAGTCTGGTTCCTCCAAAGGTTTCTTCTTGATGTGGTCAGTTTCAAAAACATTATGTTAACATCTGCAAGCAGACTGAGTCCATATTCTTGTTAGGTGGTGCTGGAGAGGAGTGTGCTGCTGTACTGTCTTGTTCCATAAGATGGTGCTGTCACACTCCTCCTAGGTGCTGGATTTCACTGGGAATGGCCTCATCTAATGCAGAGTGACTAGCAGAGTGAAAAGAAATCACTGTAACTATAGTCTCTTTTATTAATTCATGAAATTGTGAGGTTAATTGTGACCACCTAAATTAGAGCTTAATAGTAGTTTAGAGAAGACTCATTTGTTTAGCAGTAGCCTAAATTTCCTTTTCTTTATATCTTATACAAATAATAGGATTACACAGACTGGATTCAAGGTTATATCTATGCTTTTCACAGTAATTCAGATCCTCCCCTCTTTTCACTTGATGTCCTTCAAAATACAGCTGCTGTAGTGTCTGTACTTACGTTTTGTTTGCTGTGTGTAAGTGAATGCTGGACAGGAATGCAAATAAGTTGAAGGCAGCAGTTGCAGTAGGTTTAGTGAGAGTATGTTCAACTGTGAAGGGTTTACAAGCATGGCTGGTATACAGGATTTAGTGTTGTGAACGATGCCCTAATAATTTTAGCTTACTAGTTTTTTACTTCATAATAACAAAAAAGTGAAACAATGCTATTTTCATAGTCTTTCCAGCAGGAACCAGCTTCTAAAAATATATTATACATGCACCATCCACTTTATTAAACTCTAGAGACTTTTGAGTGTGAAAATCCCAGGAGCTCAGCAGTATCTGATATACTCAACCAGCCCATCTGGCATACCACAGTTAAAATCACACAGATCACATGTTTTCCCCATTCTAAGGTTTGACGTGAACATGAAGTGAAGCTCTTGACCTGTATCTGCATGATTTTATGCATTGTGCTGCTCCTACATGATTGGCTGATTAGATAACTGCATAAATAAGCAGGTTTACAGGTGTTCCTAATAAAGTGTACGGTAAGTAAATATTATATAGTATATATGTCTTTAGGAACAGAATTATTATTATTATTATTATTATTATTATTATTATTATTATTAAACCTTTATTTATATACCAACTTGCATACATTGCACTAAATGCAGCTCAGAATGCTTTAAAAAAATAGTCAAAAAAAATTAATAAATAAAATAGACACATAATAAAAATGCAACAAATAATAGCAATGGCAGAAAATAAAATAAATTATTTAAATAATAAAAGTCATATCAAAAATACCATGCCAGTAAAGGTGTGGCAAATAATACAAGCTAGTTACATGTTAAATGTTTTAGCCATTTTATCAGTGATAGTTTAGATTATTGTTAATGAGTTCCCAGATCTTTGGTGGATAAAAACAATTCTAATTCACCACTCTTTTAAAGTTTCATATAAGCTTATTGCTTATTCTTTCTGTACAACACTGGTATTCAGTAGCTAGGGTAACACACAAGTAGCTAGGGTAACACACATTCCAGACACTCAGGCCTACAGCCTATTCACTCCTGGCCTTTAATGCACAAGCAGGCCTGAATGTCTATTTATACCCCTCAACCAATTCTTTTGCCCTTTGACTTTATCTACTGTAACCGTAGACCAGAAGACTAAATGTCATATGGCACATTAATAGGGTATTTAAACTACACTGTACATCTCTTCTGTACAGCATGCAAGAAATCAAGCGCCAGTTTCTCCCCAAGAAAAACTAGTATTTAGGGTTCCATGAAACAGATTGCTGTTTCTCTTTGGGGATTTTTTAGTATGACTGCTAAATAAGCCTGGATTGTTTTCAACCCATTATTTATGAATATTTTGAGAGATATTGCTAACCGAATCTATTGCTTTTAACCTATATTTTTCAAACTGCAGTGTCATGACAATGTGCAAACATTGCATCATGATAAACTCTGTCCTTTCTTTGAAAGGAGTCCTGTTCAAACCAGATGCAGCAATCAAACTAAGCTCTGACTAGAAGCCCATATTTCCCAACAAAAAAGTCTCCAGCTGAAAATTGCGCCATTTTGTTTTTCGTCATGGTCGTTCTCAATTTGAGCACTGATCTGCTGATTATTAAGTCCTTCATGACTTGGATCAAGTGTGCTGAATGTAGGGAAATCTTCAAACTGTTCAAGGTGTAACAGCCAAATCAGTCGCTGCCATTTTGTGTACTGAATGTTATAAAGTATTGTACTTTCCCACCACTGTCACTCAGAGCAACCTTAAATAGACGACACGTCTCCAGACTTTGTAAATGCATTGAGTCTGTACTAATTACAGAACTTTTATTACCCTTCATGTATGCTGGGATTAGCAGGCGTGTGGCCTGGCTTTTATGGTCGTTGTAGCAAATATACAAGTAATATGTGGATACTGCCAAAAAAAAGTGCATTGTGTGACGGCTTGCTAACCTGCTCACGGCACCCTTCTAAGATGGTAACGCAGCTCTCATAATCTCATCACACATGATGACTGAGGAGAGGCTTTACAAGCACAGTGGGTTTCCAGAAATGGAGTGAACACATATGAGTTACCTCATCAGCTGATTATTAAACTTTTTTGTGACCTCAGACTATGACTTTAATTGGTAGTGGTATGAGAATTGATGTTGCAACATAAATTATTTGCTCAGAGGAAAACTCTGGTATCAATGGCACGCCAGGAGGTTGCCAATTCAGTGTGACCAAATTCCCAGAGAAACCATATTTTAACTGCTTTCTTAAACTATGTCATCTTACTTTAAATATTAGATTGTGTTTGGCAAGGATAGTTACTGCTGACTGAATTTAATAGCAGTAAGATCATTTGACCTATGGTTTTGAGCTGATTTGGGGCTAATTTTATTGACCATTTTACCCTAATTAGATGAAAATATAAATCGTAGTATAGCATAATGGTGTTAATAATAATGATGATGTAATAGAGATGCCAAAACTGATGATTTATGGTCTGTCCATTCAAATATACATAGCTATTAGGACAGAAACAAAAACATCAAAATCTTGTTTTAATCACATTTCCATGATACCATAGAGTAACCAATGTTCCTACAGTACCATCACCCATGAAAGAAGTGGAGCTGTGTCAGCTCCAAAATCCCAATTTAGCTCATAATTTTGCTCATACTTTTGATTGTAACTGTGATTTTGATTGTAATTGTGAATGAGACACTATATAGCCAGAAGTTTGTGCACACCTGACCATCACACTTGTATGTACTTTATGGACATCCCATTCCAGATTTAATTCTCCTTTACTGTTATAATAACCTTCACTCTTCTGGGAAGGCTTTCCACTAGATTTTGGAGCGTGGCTGTGGGGATTTGTGCTCATTCAGCCACAAGAGCATTAGTGAGATCAGGCACTGATGTTAGGTGAGGAGCCCTGAGGTACAGTCGGTGTTCCAGTTCATCCTAAAGGTGTTCAGTGTGGTTGAGGTCAGGGCTCTGTGCAGAAGACATGAATTCAGTCTTAGCTCAGTGGTTAAGTTGGATTACTGAATGGAAGGTCATGAGTTCAAACCCCAGCACTGCCAAGCTGCCACTGTTGGGCTCTTGAGCAAGGCGCTTAACTGTTCAGATGTATAAATGAGATAACTGTAAGTCACTCTGGATAAGGCTGTCTGCTAAATTACCTAAATGTAATTCTTCCACCACAACTGTGGACCTTGCTTTGTGCACAGGAGCATTGTCATGCTGGAACATCTTTGGGCCTCTTAGTTCTAGTGAAGGGAAATCTTAATGTTACAGTATACTAAGACATTCTATACAATTGTGTGCTTCCAACTTTGTTACAGTAGTTTGTGGAAGAACCACGTATGGGTGTGATGATCAGGTGTCCACTGACTTTTGGCCATATAGTGCATTATGTATCAATTCTGATTCCAAACGACAAGTCCAATTTAGCCCCACTTATCCACCATTTGCACATGAATTAACACCAGTGTATCATGTGGAAGCAGGGCTGGAGGTCTACTTCTCCTTTAAATATTGCTGTGGGGCGGGACAGAGCAAACTAAACGAGCGAGTGTGTGTACGTGAGTGTACGTGGGGAGGGTTACATGCGCTACATCCCGATTGGCACCCGGATCACACTGGCAAACTTGTGGGGCAAAATGGTGAAAATCAGTGTTGTCAAGACCAACGCGTACAGCGACCAAAAGCCCGGAACCAGCGGCTTGAGGAAGAGGGTGACCGTGTTCCAGCAAAACCCGCATTATGCCGAGAACTTCATCCAGAGCATTATTTCTGCCATCGAGCCCTCTCAGAGACTGGAGGGCACTCTGGTGGTGGGAGGAGACGGTCGATTTTTCATGAAAGATGCCATTCAGCTGATTGTCCAGATTGCTGCGGCCAATGGGGTTAGTAGCTTTCTGTCAATCTGACTTTTTTTGCATTGCATCTTGACATGCATTATTTATTTTTTGCATGCATTCATGTATGTGTGTATGCATGCATTTAACACTCAGTGCTAGCTCCATCTCTGTGGAAGAGTGTCTCTTCCGCAGAAGTAAGTGTTACTTCACACACTTCAAGTGAACACATTTCCCACCACTTTCGCAAATTCTGCGGCTCGTGCACGCTGTCATACTCTCCAAACTTCTGTATTATTATGACTGCTGATAACATGGGATGCTTTCAGAGAGCTATAGCCTAGGTTGTACTGAATGACCTCTGTGATCTTTACGGAGATGTCTCCAAGGCAAAGAGACACCTTTGACATTTCAAGGCTTGGCTACATGAAAAGCGGCTCTCTCATGTTTCTCTCAGCAGCTCGGTCAGCTACAACATTACACACACTGCTGCAGTTAAGGAAGTGTATTTGCAACAATGCATAGCTTTCCAAATGCCTCCCCAGTCCCTACGCTTGCACACTACAAAGGGTAATAAATAATAAATATGAGGTAGTGCGATATATGTGGAATAGAGGGCCATTCAGGATTGAACCAGAATGGAGCTCGCGCTTCCGCAGTTGGTGTGTGTGTTGCTGCTGCGCATGCGCAAAGGAGGCGTGACTGTTGTCACGTTGCAATCCACATACAAAAGTGTCCTTGAACGTCATACATGTTCCAGCTATCCCCAGTCACTGATGTATTTAATTCCAGGGTTTTAACAGGGTTCATTAAAGTGTTAAGGAAAATATCACTTTGAAACACATTAAATACTATATGTTTATATTGAAATATTTGTGATGTGCTTAGTGATTCTGGTGCTAATTTGTTGGCTGAGGCTGTATTTTTGTATATAGATGTCCTTAATTGATCCCTGAGGGAAATCTGGGAAACATGGTCTTCATGGATCCTTATCTGTTTTAGCACAGTGTGCACATAAGGACTTGAGAGCTGGACAGACTAAAGGATTAAAGCTCTGCTGCATCACTGTCTTTAGGTAGAGACGAAGCAAAGACTAATTTCTGCTGGTGCCACAAGAGCATATCAGCAGATAGTTTAACAGCATTGTTGGTAATGTAGGAAACCAAACCAAAGTGAAGACCATCATGCTGATTTAACATGCTGATATAACAAAAAAAATAAATAAAAATGTCCACTCAGAATTTTCCTATAAACTAAACACCACTGAAAAAGAAGCCGTTATTTGTCACATATATATTACAGCATGGTGAAATTGTTTTCTTTGCATATCCCAGCTCGTTAGGAAGGAGCACAGGGTCAGCCATGATACAGCACCCCTGGAGCAGAGAGGGTTAAGGGCCTTGCTCAAGCACCCAAGGGTAGCAGCTTGGCAGTGCTGGGGCTTGAACCCCCAACTTTCTGATCAGTAACCCAGAGTCTTAACTGTTGAGCCACCACTGCCCCAGTGAAAGATTAATATGCAAGTAATTCGGGGTTGATTTTTCTTTTTAACTTCAGGATCCACAGGTTTCTCATTTGAAACATATGAATCTTTAACTCAATATTTGTCTGTTTTGTTATTAGCCTCTTTCAGTACACTGACTCCATATCCATCAGGTCCTGAAAAAAATAGAAATACAAAAAATAGAAATTCTGTAATAAGTAATATAATATTGTGTATCCTCTAATTCGGTGACAGTTTTTTATTTATATTTGTTGCTGGAACAGTAGATAGTGTCAATGTTTTGTGCTTAGATCACATTAATAAAAAGTTCAGGATTATGTGTGAACTTCATTCTTGATTTCTGTCACTCTTCCTGTTCCAGATTGGCCGACTGGTTATCGGGCAGAATGGGATCATGTCTACGCCTGCAGTGTCCTGTGTAATCCGCAAATTAAAAGCCGTCGGAGGAATCATTTTAACAGCCAGCCACAACCCTGGTGGTCCCACTGGGGACTTTGGCATCAAGTATAACATCTCCAATGGAGGTACAAGAGGCTTGGATGTAGGATGTTCACACCTTGTAATTTAAAATGCCACTATGTCTTATAGCATGGTATAATTTCTAGTATGGGGTCCCTGGAAGACTAGTGGGTAGGCCACAGCGCTCTCATCACTGCGGCCCGGTTTCAATTCCTGGTTAGGGAACCAACCCCAGCCACTGGGGATAAATGCAACAGTGCGCTCGCAGTGCCGGTATCAAGCCCGGATAAAATCGGGGAGGGTTGCATCGGGAAGGGCATCCGGCGTAAAAACAGTGCCAAATCAAATATGCAGACCAATGACCTGCTCATGCAGTTATCTAATCAGCCAATCATGTGGCAGCTGCACATAAAAACATGGAGCTACAGGTCAAGAGCTTCAGATAATTTTCACATCAAACCTCAGATTGGGGAAAAAGTTGGTGGTGCCAGATGGGCTGGTTTGAGGATTTCAGAATCTGCTGATCTCCTGGGAATTTCACACACAACAGTCTCTAGAGCTTACACAGAATGGTGTGAAAAACAAAAAACATTTAGTGAGCAACAGTTCTGTGGGCACAGACTCACTGAAACTGGACGGTTGAAGATTAGAAAAAGACCAGGTGATTTTTTTTTTTTTTTTTTTCTGATCTTCATCCGTCCAGTTTCGATGAGTCTGTGCCCATGATAGTCTCAGATTCCTGATCTTGGCTGACAGGAGTGGAACCCAATGTGGTCTTCTGCTGTTGTAGCCCACTCACTTCAAGGGTCAATTTTTTGTGCATTCTGAGATGCTTTTCTGCTCACCATGTTTGTAAAGAGTGATTATTTGAGTTACTGTATCCTTCCTGGCAGGTCAAACCAATCTGGCCATTTTCCTCTAACCTCTCTTATCAACGAGTTGTTTCCATCCACAGAACTCAGTCACTCAGTGTTTTTTCTTTTTTCCGCACCATACTATGTAATCTCTAGAGACTGTTGTGTGAAAATCCCAGGAGATCATCAGTTTCTGAAATACTCAAACCAGCCCTTCTGGCACCAACAAGCATGCCACAGTTAAAGTCACAGAGATCACACTTTTTCCCCATTCTGATGTTTGATGTGAACAGTAACTGAAGCTTGATCTGTATCTGCATGATTTTACAGGTGTACAGGTGTTCCTGTTAAAGTGCCTGTTGAGTGTAGGTGCATTGCATTCTGTATATTTGAGTCCTGCTTTTGCTGTCTCCACTACTTCTATGTTGGACCATGGTCAGTTATGTCAGGCTGGCCAAATCATATATCCATTAGTATTATTACCAGGCAAGTAAAAGCTTCAGTATGCTGCCCAGTCCCATGTTTTGGCTGCCAAGAAACCTAATTGGCTTTACTAAAAAGTGGTAGCTAACATGATGTAATAACGTATGGTGAACTAGTTAGCTAGTTAAGTACTATAATGCAAACTAAGAAACAAACTCATGATTATTTTCCTCTTCTAACAAAGTTTCTAATGTAGCACATTATATTTGCGCCCTTGACAAAAAGTAAGGTTGCCAAGGTTTCCGCTATGAGATGTGGTGTTCTGTCCCGAAGTCTGGCTAGCTTCCGTATTTTCTTTCTAACTGTTTATCCATGAGATAACCGCGTGTTGTAGCAGGTTATATGACGGCTTTGCATGAGACATGCATACTAAATAATCTACCTAGTAAAAACGGTTCTACTGATGGCCAGATCACATTTTATCTTAGTAAGATTCCATATGAAATTTTAATCATGAAATAAGCTGCTAATCAGTTTGTAATGTTATAAAAACATAAAAATGTTCTAAAAAGATATTGCAATGCTCATGATATCTCCAAAAAACAGATTTTATTACACATTCTAACCAGCAAAATTTGTCCATCCAGGACCTGCACCAGAGGGCATTACTAATAAAATCTTTGAGATCAGCAAAAGCCTCCAAGAGTACCACATCTGCCCAGAGATCAAGGTGGATTTGTCTGCTATTGGCAAACAGACATTTGAAGTGGAAACTTTCAAGTCATTCACAGGTGAAGTCTCAAATCCAGGTACATTCCACTGGTTTGTTTTATGTTTATTGCAACAGGTTTTTTTATGACATTTTTATCTTTGATCTGCTGTAGTGGAGATTGTGGACTCAGTGGAGTCATACGCAGAGATGCTCAGGGACATCTTTGACTTTGCTGCATTGAAGAACTTACTCTCTGGACCTAATCACATCAACGTCCGGTTAGATGCAATGCATGGAGGTGAGGACTCAGATTTAAGAAAAACTGTGTAGAGTAGAATAGACGTAGATGTTCTTACAGTAAAATAGAAAAGTATAGAAAAGAATAGAGCTTTATTTCAGTACAGTTGCATAGAATATAGAATCTTTAGAGTATAACTGCATAGAATAGTCCTCTCCGAAAGTATTGGAACAGCAAGGTCAATTCTTTATTTATTTATTTGCTATACACTGAAGAGATTTGGGTTTGAGATCAAAAGATGAATATGAGATATCATATCAGAATTCTGCTGTCATTTCACAATAGTTGCATCTAGATGTATTAAACAATTAGAACATGGCACCTTGGTGGCAGACCACCAAATTTTCATTTGAGCAAAAATATTGGAACAGATAGTATTAATGTAAATAACACTTAATATTTGGTTGCATATCTCTTGTAATATCTCCATCAGACCAGTAATCCACTGATGTCATTAAACAAAACATACTTCTTTTGTGAGAGGTGTGTACCACAGCTTCTTTCAGCTGTTGTTTTAGGGGTTTTAGGGTTTTTTCCCTTCAGTCTCCGCTTCAGGAGCTGAAATGCATGCTCAATTGGGTTAAAGTCTGGTGACTTTGCCAGTCTAAAACCTTCCACTTTTTTCCCCTGGTGAAGTCCTTGGTTGTGTTGGCAGTGTGTTCTGGGTCATCGTCTTGCTGCATGATGAAATTCCTCCCAATTAGATGGGATGCATTTCTCTGTGAATTGGCAGACAGAATGTTTCTGGAGATGTCTGAATTCACTGCTGGTACCATCATGAGTTAAATTATCAGTAAAGATTAGTGAGCCTGATCCAGAAGCAGCCATGCAAACACAAGCTATGACACTACCTCCACCGTGCTTGACCGTTGAGCTTGTATGTTTTGGATCATGAGCAGATCCTTTCGGTGTCCACTCGTTGGCCTTTCCATCACTTTGGTTACGGTTAATCTTGGTTTCAGAACTTTTGTGGCTCGTCTCTGTATTTCTTTGTGAATTCCAGTCTGGCCTATTGAGTCTTACTGCTGATGAAAGGTTTGCACCTTGTGGTATGGCCTCTAAATTTCTGCTCTCGAAGTCTTCTTCGAATGGTGGATTGTGATGCCTTCACCCCTGCCCTGTGGAGGTTGTTGGTGATGTAACTAACTTTTTTTGGGGTTTTCTTAACAGCTCTCACAATGTTTCTGTAATCAATGTTTCTGTTGTTTTCCTTGGCCAATCTGTTTGATGTCTGGTTGTTAGTACACCAGTGGTTTCATTATTTTTCAGGACATTCCACATTGTTATATTGGCCATGCCTAATGCTTTGGCAGAGGCTCTGATTTTTCCTCTTTTCTCAGCTTCGAAAGCTTGCTTTTCTCCCATAGATAACACTGTGGTCTTTATGTTAGTTTATAATTTTTAACAACAAATGCAGTCTTCACAGGTGAAACCCAGGGCTCAAACCAAGAGTAGATATTCAGAGCTGTTAAAAGCAATCCATCTAACAGGGCACATCTGGGCAACAAGAGACACCTGTCAGTCATGTTCCAATATTTTTAAGTTGTTTAACACATCTAGATGTAAATATCAGGAAGTGAAAGCTCTCATATTTATCTTTTGATCTCAAACCCAAATGTTTAGCAAATACAAAGGAATTCAGTAGTAGCAGTTAGGCCTTGCTGTTCCAATATTTTTGGAGAAGAGTAAATAGAATTGAGCCTCATTACAGTAAAACTGAATAGAATGGAGCTTTACTGAAGTGCAACTGAATAAAATAGAGCTTTTTTAAAATACAACTGGATAGAATAGAGATTTATTACAGTAAAACGTAGAATAGTTTTGTTACAGTATAATAGCTTAGAATGGAGCTTCACTGCAGTGCAGTTGAATAGAAAAGAGCTTCATTCCAGTCAAATGTAATAAAATAGAGCTTCACTGTAGTACAATTGAATGGAATATAGCTCTATGAAAGCTTTTTTCTTTTATTAAAAAATATGTACATAAAAAAGGAATTGAGACTTTAACTTTCATGATAGGTTTACACAGCTTTGCTTTCACAAGCTAAATTATAGCTGTCATTTACAAGAGATGTATCTATATGCCTTAGTATTGTAATCAATTATGATATATGATAATTATTTTTCAGACATAATTTAAGAATGGCCTTTCTGGTGAAGTATGGTGGCTTATGAGAAGGTTTTTCATTCATTCATTCATTCTGACAGTGGTGGGCCCCTATGTGAAGAAGATTGTGTGTGAGGAGTTGGGCTCTCCTGCCAACTCCGCTGTGAACTGTGTGCCCTCTGAGGACTTTGGGGGTCACCACCCAGACCCTAACCTGACCTATGCTGCTGACCTGGTCAAAACGATGAAGGGAGGCGAATATGACTTTGGAGCAGCTTTTGATGGTGATGGTGTACGTGTTCATACTTTTCAATTCCCATTAATCGGATGTTGTTATTTCTATATTAGGGATACACAGTGTTGACAATAACAGCATATTGAAATTATATTGATGCAGAATACTGTGATAAACCTTGCAATATACAAACTGACCTTGTTATGTGTCACAGTAAAAGACTGGCAAGTCTTAATTTGAGGAAACTTTTAACTGGATTATCTGAGATGGTCAGTGAGGCCTCACAGTAAAACTTGTTAAGATTTTCCTGTTTGCAAATTTGTAACAATCCTGTTGGCTCATATAAAAGGTTATAAAGATTCAGGTAAACTGAGGTTCTTCTTTAAATATTGCAGGCTGCCGACATATCCGCCATATTGTGATCAGTATTATCAGTAAATAATATTTTGCATCTTTACTGTATATACACACAGATGGGTGTCCAATTAAAGGGAAAACCAGTTTAGACAAGTGTCTTAGTAAGGTGTTGAGCCACCACAAGCACCCAGAACAAAGTGCCTTGACATAGCGTCTGCTAGTTTCTGGAACTGTACTGGAGGCATGAACACCATATTATGAAAGTCTTGACTGAAAATCTCATAGCAGATAGCATTCTTACACTCATCTACCATTTGTTTACATATTTACATATGTAAAAATTTACATATTTTTAACCTTAGTTTTAATTTTATCAAATGATAGGAAAAGAAATAAAATGCAATAGGGTGTGTTGTTACAGGGAAATAATCAACAATGGGGTGGTGTGATGTGGCACAACATGAAACATATTTACTGTCACCACCCCTAAGTTAATTATTATCCTATAAAAGCACACCCTGAAGTGTTTTATTCCCCGTACACCACAACAGATTGCCAAAATGAGCTTGTTTTATTCATTAAAGAACGACACATTATACATTTATCTATTTATAGTTATGTTTAATGTTGTGGAACGTCTGCAAAACAAGTCTGGTTCTATTAATAGGGAGGGGAAGGAAATCTCTCATAACGGTTTAATTTAAGCAGGAAAAATAAATAGATACCTAATCTTACCTAATCTGATAAAATGCCTTTCCACCAGATCTGGTTATGGAGTCAGTGAAGACAACCGCTAATAAAAAACTCACTGGCTACTTGTTACTATAAAGTTTTGCTGTGACTGTATGAATTTACTGGTTGCTTAAATAGGTCTAAAATCTCTTTTTATGAAACTTACAGTTGTTTTACTATGAAAAAACATATAGTAATTTCTAGTAAGGATTATAGAATTAGTTCATTCATCCATATATAATGAGTCACAATGTATTAAATAAACATCATCTCTAAATTACCAGACTTCCCAATATACAGTAGTATAGCCTGACGTATTATTTATCTGTATCTTATGATGACTCAGTATCACACCCTTACGTTCTGCCCTTTGCTTTAGGATCGTAACATGATTCTTGGTAAGCATGGATTCTTCGTAAATCCTTCTGACTCTGTAGCAGTGATTGGTGCCAACATCACCTGCATCCCATACTTCCAGAAAACTGGCGTTAAAGGTCTGGCACGCAGCATGCCCACCAGTGGTGCCCTAGACAAGTAAGACCAGCCTGCTTTATTTTACTGGAGCCATTTTATAGCTAAGTGTATTACAATCGAGACATTACAGTCATTCTTCTCATAATAAATCTTAGGGCACATCTCTGGAGTGATATTTGCATGCATTTAGTATAGTACCTGCATATTGATTGGTTGTGTTTGACAGTGTGGCCAAAGCTTTGAAGATGGAGCTGTATGAAACTCCCACAGGCTGGAAGTTCTTTGGGAACCTGATGGATGCTGGCAAACTCTCTCTGTGTGGGGAAGAGAGCTTTGGCACTGGTGAGTGGAATCCACAAATCCATATGTTACGTCTGGTATATAGATTATGAGTGTAATAATTCAAGTGCAATTTGACTACACTAAATCAGGGCTCATCAATTAGTTTTGACATGGAGCTGAATTCTAGCAGAGTGAAAAATGTTTGGGCCAGAGGCTGCTCTACATCTCCCAACCTAAACATGTCAACACCTCAGACACTCACTCATTCATACTCTTGATTCATGAACACTCGCACCCAATCACGCAATCCTTCGCAGCACACACACGTTAACATTGCTAATTGCAGTGTTTGAAAATAATAACGTATTTGGTAAAAAATGTTATCAACATTCAGTTGAAGAATGTTACATTACGCTGACTTTCAAGAGAAACATTCAAAGGTAATTGACATTAAAACTACTTTTGCAAGTACTGTTTATTTTTAAAAAGCCATGCTTGATATGTTATACACTGAAGTCGAATCTTATTTAGCAATTGTTAGGCAAAGAACACAATGACTGGTCAAAATATTGCAGACTTTGTTCGTTTTAGAGCAAAAAAGGCAATGACTCATTTTGGAGTCATAGGAGTCAGCTCTTATTGGTGATCTGAGCCAAATGATTGCTTAAAAGAGCCGGATTTCCCATCAGTACCACCCACATGAGCCCAAGAGTATTTATTTCAGTATTTCTTGTTAGTAGGACAGTATTCAGTAATTTTTTTTTAATTTATTTATTTTACAGATGTTAATGTAAAAAGATGCACTGCATAAAATGACATCTTAGCAAGTGAAAATATCTTGAACATAGTCAGATTTATCTAGTGTTTACTATTATAAGATTACAATTAACCAAATATAAGATTTTTAAACCTATTTCATTTATGGGTTTACAGGTTCTTGTTCTATTTGCAGATCATTTTGTGTCTTTCTAGAAATGAACTAAAATTAACAAAATTATCTGCCAACAGAACAAGAAAATGTAAAGCCTGAAATGACTAAAAATGTCTACAAATAGGTTTAATAATCTTATGTTTGGTTTATTGTAACCTTGTAATAGGAAATACTTAATAAATTTGACTGTATTCAAGATATTGTCACTTGCTAAGGTATTATTTTTTGCAGTGTGGGATACGGCCTGCTCACCAGCGTTTGATGATCCCGGTGCTGGACTTTACCGTTCAGTTGTTAGTTGTTACTGTTAATGCTAACGTGAGTTTTGTGTCACCTGTTGGACTCACTCTGACTATGCAGGTCTTTTGTCTGTTAGGGTCTGATCATATCCGGGAGAAAGATGGCCTCTGGGCTGTGCTCGCTTGGCTGTCTATTGTGGCCAGCCGTAAGCAGAGTGTGGAGGACATCTTGAAAGAACACTGGCAGAAGTTTGGTAGGAACTTCTTCACAAGGTGACTGAGCCATGACCATATTTTTGTTATTACTGGTAAAGTTTATGATGAGTGAAACCCAGAAATGGTAGGTATGTTCCTGCATTGTGTCTTCAGGATGGATCCAGTGCAAACCTTCATCAAGATAAAATGGTTAAAGATTCAAGATTCAAGATTTAAAGAACTTTATTAATCCCAGGGGGAAATTGCTTTGCCATGTTACAATTGCTCTCAAAAAGAAAGAAAGAAAGAAAGAAGAAAATAAAATAAATATATACCTATTTTATAAATATATATACCTAAATTTGTATTGCACAAATGGAGATGAATGAAGATGAATTAATTAATATCTGTGTGTGTGTGTGTTTAGGAATTTATTTCCATAGCTTTATAATTTGTCTCTACATTATTGATGCCCTCTGGTGTTGGAGTTGATAAATAGGCCGTGAAAATTCTGCTCTTGGGATGTGTTAAAAATCACATAGAAAAAGCATTATGTCCACGTGCAATTAAAATTTTGTGTTCTGGGTCTTCTCCTTATTAAGCTATTAAACTAGACAGAGTTTGTCTCATTTTGTGTATTGAGACCAAAGAGGATATATAAAGAAGTCTAATCCATGTGATAACCAGTCCAGCTTGTATGTAGAATGTAAACAGAAGCCTTTGTAATACTCATGCTTATTTAAATAAATTAAGGTGGCTCTTGGTGATTTTCCTGCTGACTCTGTTGTAGATATGATTATGAGGAGGTCGACTCGGATGCTGCTAATAAGATGATTGCCGACCTGCAGGAGACCATGTTTGATAAAGCCTTTGTTGGGCAGAAGTTCTCCTCAGGGGATAAAACATATGAGGTGGAGAAAGCTGATAACTTTGAATATACTGACCCCGTGGATGGCAGTGTCTCAAAGGGACAGGTAAGCTGAAGAGACGGGCCAGAAGACCATTCTAAACCAGTCAACATGTAATAACCAAACAAGAACACACTCTCAGAAAGTCCCATGTAGTTTGTTTCAGAATGTAGCATTGCCATCTCTCAGCTCCAGGGTCCCAGTTCAATCCTGACCTCGGGCTACTGTCTGTGTGGAGTTTCGCATGTTCTTTCCAGGAGCCTATTCTGGGAACACTGGGCACAAGGTGGGAATACACCCTGAGTGAGATGCCAGTCTCATGTAGGGCAGTTTAATATGTATAGTATGTATATAACTGGCCAATCTACCTACTGGCATGTTTTTGGGAGGTGGGAGGAAACTGAAGAACCCAGAGGAAACCCATATGGACATGGGGAGAACATGTGAAGCTCCATACAGAGATCAGGATCAAACCAGAGACAGGGTGAATTGGCAATGCTACCTGCTCTGCCACCATGCCTCCCTGTCTTAGCTACTGATGTGTTTAAATGTTTCACATTATGCATTCTGCACAGTCATTGCGTAGGCTTGATTTAACAGTCAACCCTTTTTTTTCAATTGCTTGACAGCATGAGATAACCAAGACTGCCATTTCATTAAAAATAAATTAGTGAAAGGAATCAGAATTTTTATATTTCCCAAAACCACCGTGACCTTTGTTTCCTGCCTTCCAGGGACTGAGGATCATCTTTACCGACGGTTCACGAATCATTTTCCGTCTCAGTGGGACAGGCAGCGCTGGTGCAACCATCAGACTTTACATAGACAGCTATGAGAAGGATCCTCAGAAGATCTATCAGGACCCACAGGTAGACACTGGAGTGGAGCTATGCTTTTAAAGGCCAAAGACTGTCCTAGAGATGAGTTTAACAGATCATACCCACTGTACATTTCATTGGGTGTGATATTAAGGCTAAAAAGCATTTACACCAGTTACAGTCATTCCTGATTGTGACTTGAACAGACATTTTTAATGAGCGGCCATGTATTTTGCCATGTTTCAATGTTGGGACGCCTATAGGAGTAATGTTAAAATGTATAAGGCCGAGCTACCTACTACAACAAAAACATTTTTGCCAAATCTCAGCCCTGTAAAATCTCATTATAATCATATCTGTAAATCCAAGAAGCATTCCTTAGGAATTAGTTCATTCTCTTATCAACTAGGACAAATTGATTGTACAAATTTGAAACATTGATGAGTGCTTGAAACATAAGTGACTGCTTAGAGACAGCTGGATGATGATGTTGATGACTATGGCACAATCCTAATAGCACACACAGCAGGTGAGGCTCTGCACTCTTCGTTTGAGTAGAATTATATCTGATCAGGCTGATCAGAGGACAATTAACCTGTCTTAAACAATCAGCATCAAAAGTAATCAGTGTAAATGGAGACTGCAAAACTGGGCCATGCTTTATTTTGTAGTTCCTGCAGCAGCCTCAGTTTCTCATTTAATACCAGAGCTTAACTTGCAATCTAAGAATGAATGTAGAGGGCAGTTAAACAGGCAAAAGAAAGGAGCAAGGATGTGATAAAACCATAAAAATCACTTCATTGTGAGATGAGGAGAATAAATTAGGACCTGTTTTAGATTTCTGTAGTTTGTTCAGCACATTTTAAAATAATGTTTTACTTACTTACGACGTGTTATTTGTCTTCATTAGGTCATGCTCGCGCCATTGGTGGACATTGCTCTGAGGATCTCAAAGCTCCAAGAGAAGACCGGCCGTACCGGCCCTACCGTGATCACATAATCACGTTATATGCCTAGCTCACCTCCTAGGTCTAGCTCACACCTCAGTTCACGCCAGCCAGCAATACCTTGCCCCATGTCCATTTACCCATATGCCCCGGCCAATAACACTGTCCCCATGTGTGTCCTAAACATGTTTCACATTTCCACAAGTGTTGTGCAGGTACAATAAAAAGTCTTTATTCACTGTGATTATGTGAAAAAAACGTTACATCACAGTATTATGCACTTGTAGTGTGTACATGTGTAACAAGAGATGAAAGTTCCTATTAAACTCTGCTATCCATTTTGCCTTTTTCTTTTTTTCTTAAAAAAACAGAAAAAAACAATTCACTGAAGGGGAAAGGACAGTGTCAGTCCTTTTGAACTTGTATTTTATATTTTCAAAACAAAGAACCAACAAACACAAATATATACTAACTTCTAACATTTTTTCACTTTTTTCTTAAGGATGTTTTAAAAGTTTTTTTTCATATTTGACACACAACAGCACATTATTATATATTTATATGATGTCAAAAGAATCCTGACTGGAAATCTGAGTTACTGTTATACTAATCACCTCTCACATCACACAAGGATGTGGTTATAGTGTTGGAATGAGATGCAGCCAGCATAATAAAACATATTCTGCTTTCCACACCACAAATCACCTGGGGAAACTTTCAGAATTGGCCAAACATTAAACACTCATTTAACCATAATATACTTACCAGATAAACTCTGATACTTCTTTTTAAACCACTGCCAGGCAAAGACGATGATGAGAGGCTTAAAAGAATCTAATATATATTAAAACAAAACATTAACTGGGTATTGTTCTGTCTCTTATAGAAAAGAGTGTTATCTAAATATGAATTATGTAATTTTAATGAGAATATTACATTTATCACTATAGCAATATAAGAATAATCTCTGGGCTTATGACACCATTTGACTTGTATTTTTTCTCTAAACAACATCATACATCATATCAGGGGGTCTTGATGACAATGTCAGAGGGATACAAACTGTAATTCTGCCACCAGCCCCCAAAGTTTTAGGGCTCTGGGCCTCACCCAAGAATCTTGTTCCCTCTTGAACAGAGGCTGATAGTCACCATGGACGCCTCTTTTAATGGCTGGAGAGCAACGTGTGCACAGGGGCACAGGGAAAGTGTAGCCCTAGTGTGAGTTCAGACCACATCAACCAGCTGGAACTGGGGGAGTCCATCTGGCCCCAAGTTTTTTGCCATGTGTTGGTTCTCTCAGACATCTTTGTGACAGTCAGATCAGTCAGGATGAGGTTGGACATCTCACTCCACCTTGTGCAGAAGCTCCTCAGGTGGACATCCATTCAAGATTCAAGATTCAAGATTCAAGATTCAAAGTTTCAAAGCGTTTATTGTCATGTGCACAGTGAGGAAACCAAGTTTCCCTGAACAATGAAATTCTTCCTTTGCTGTCCACATTGAATGCCAAGATAACAGAAACCATATAGAAATAAAAATAAAAACAGACATAATAAAGTGTAGACTATGTTACAGAAGTAGAAATATATATTATGTATACAGAAATATAGACTATGTACATCTGTATGTGTGCGTGTGCAATGTTGACTTGTGCATATGAAGTATATCTCTATGTGCAATATTGACTTATGTACAAAACAATACAATACAAATACAAAAACAATAGTACAGTAGCCTGTATTAAATTGAGTGCAACTACGCAATAACAATAGCAGCTGTCACATTTAACAATGTGCAAATCCATGGTTAGCCTCACTGATCTAATGTACCTGGGCTGTAGAATGGTGCTATGGATGTGCTGTCCAGAAAGGTTTGACAAGGCACAAATGGACCTCATCAGCAATGCCAACTCAACACTTTCCCAATTGTGGTTCTTCCAGTGGAGCCGGACACCCCACTAGGACAGGATGCACTGGCCCATGAATGGCCTTACCGTCTACTATAAGTATTTCTTCCTCTACCACTGATACTTCCAGTGTTTGCACAGAAATCAGCAACTAGACTTCAGAGTCCTGCTCGCACACCAGGGATGGCTGGATGCCACTCCAGGAAGTCTGTACTGCTGCTCATGTCCAAAGACCTTACCCGTTAACTCTGAAGGTGTATCAGTTCCTCATGACAATGTAGTATGCATTATCCAGGTTCTTCTCATTCTTAGTAGAAGTGAAATAGGAGTGAACCTTAATTAATGAACACTACTTTTGTATATATGTATTTATGAATGCGGCCAGGTCATTCACAACCAGCGTGGGGAGAACTTGGCAAGAAGGCTCCAGGGAAAGATGACTGTATGACAATGGTATTTATTAAAAAAATACCTTCCTTTGTGAAGTTCATGGCATTTGTGCACATGTGCACAACAAAATGTCCAGTAATTCTCACTGTCCCAAATGGACAGAGAGATTTGGCATTCCTTCCAGTTATCTGGGGTTACATTCTAAGTTCCATACTAAACTAATTTTATGCTAGTCAGTTGTATTTTCATCTAAGTTGAGAGACTATCCAATAATAACACATTTCATATACATAATGCACTAGGAATGCCATGGTTGATTTTAAAACTCTCTCTGATAAGACCAGTTCAGGTAAACACACTATTCTCTGTTAAACACAATATTGTGATCTTACTGAGAACCATGAAAATGTATGTAATATTTGCCACGCATTTACTCTATAACCATAGAACACAGATGTTTAAGCTTTTATCTTTAGCGTTCATGTCCTTCTCTGCTCTAATTATGTCACCACTTATTTATTTCTTGTTCATGCAGTGAGCTCATCTTCCTAAATACCTTCCACCTTGCGTCTGTAGATGGTTGTCTATTGGAACAACCATCAAAAGGCATTATTTTCCAATTCCTCCTTGTGTTGTTGCTAAATTAGAGTGGGACATTTTCTTCTTCACAGGGCTTTGAAATAGTTTTTTGATTGGTTGCCATTATGTTAGGTAATGGCAATACCAACACTTCTAAGTTAATTCTCTTCCTTTGCACAGTAGGCAACTTTATGGTGGCTTGGATTGGTGAATGGAAACCAGGGTGCTTCCTAATTTTCACATTTACACTTTATGTTATTATTTATTTGAAATATTTTCTACACTAAAGTACCGGCTGATCATGCAGAACATCTGTACATCTGTTCTAAATCTGTTATGAATAAACCTAACTATTTTAGTCTGAATTAACATCTAATAGACATGAAGTAACCTAAAAACAATTAAACCATTTTAAATAAGAAGATGGCGCTATGTGAACATTTCTTCTCTTGTAGACATATAGTGTGTCACGGTGGAGCAGTAGTTAGCATTGCCGCCTCACATCTCCAAGGTCGCTGCTTCGATCCTGAATTGGGTTAGAGCTCAGGTGGCGTTTCTGTACGTGTTCTGTCTGTGTCCATGTTTCCTCTGTGTTCTCAGTTTCCTCACATATCCCAAAAACACACCAGTAAGTTGATTGACCATGCAAAATTGTCCCTAGATGTGAACGAGTGTGTGAATATATGTGTGCATCCAGGGCGTATTTCTGCTTTGTATGCAGTGTTCCTGGGATAGGCTTTGGATCCACCTTGACACTGACCAGGACAAAGCAATTATTGAAGATTAATGAATGAATGAATGTAGACTTTTTCCTAATAACATGCACTTTGACATACTGAGCAATATTTATTTGAATTTACTGTAATATGGTTTGACACTTGCAAATTTGTAACAAATTGCACAACACAATTTGTATGTAAAGTTGCAAAGGTCAGAATTATGTTTTTTTTTTTTTTTTTTTTTTTATCTATGCTATTAGTGCTTAAGTTTGAATTTAATCTATGCCCTTCTGGCAGGCGTTATGTACACCTGAGAGAGTGTGAGAATAAACATACTGAACTTCAGTGTGTCATGGATAAAGATCACTTTGATCAAGTGCAATTTATCTGACAATTTAAACCAAGCAAAATAAATACATGAGCATGATCCCAGTGCTGCTTGACTCTCGACACTTTCCTTCTCCTGTTTTCACTATGACAGGATCTTGCACACAAATACGCTCACACTTATCAGACATGACAGCACCCATTTTCTTAATGGCATTTGCTTCACTAATGGGGTAATTCTGTCTTGAAACTTCGTGTGATCAAATATTTTCCAGTGTCCATTTTAATTCCAGTTGTTATTAGAGGCTTACAGAGTGGACAACCTCTGAAAAAGGACCACCCAAGACCACAAATATTTCCTCTTACCCTGCCCACTGAAGTTCTCTTCATATTTATGTGCAATGAATACCACCTGTGCTGCAATTCACTTTGCTTAGTCGCTCTATTAACATCATAGGGATTGTGGTATCTAATAACACCATTATGTTGTACATGGTTCAAAGATTTAAAGGGTTATATGGTAATAATAAATAAAAGTATAATTTTTACACGCAACAGAATTTTTTACATTTAACATTAATAATTGTAATACATTTTAGCGCTTTAGAACATTATTTCACCAGTAATGTTTTTAACAGAGAAATAAAAGTGGAAAAAGCAATGAAATACTTGTGGTTGTTGTGCATTCAATGTAATGACTGAAGTTAAGACACAAAGTTCAGTCTGCTGCAATGTTTTACAGTACATTAAGTCTCAGAAGGTCCAAAAGTTGGCAATCCGTTTCTCATTTGTAATTCATACAGAAGCTCTGTTCCTATAACCTCTGTAGTTTGAGAGACACACACCAATGGTCCAGAACAGAAGGTTTATTCTTGAAAGGAAGTTTTGCTGTTTTGGGGCTGATGGTGGAGGTTCAGCCAAAGCGATGGCTCTTCCTGTAGGCCTGTATGGGCCGCAGTCTCCCTGCTCATTACAATTAAATGCTGTGCATGGTTGCAATTTCAATCTTATTTTGCTCTTGGAAAATAAAGCAGATAGACATCAGAAGAAAAATAAAGAGAAAATAGCTGCATGTCATAAATACTTTGCCTTCTTTGCTGCATGGCACGTAATAGCTTCCAAATGTTTAATATTAGATGCAATCAGGATGAAGAAAAGGCAATGGGCTGTTTTCTTTGTTTTCTTTCTTTTTTACTAGGTTGAAATATTTAACTCCCAAGGTAACAGTAGAAATCATATATGAAGTATGTATTAACCTATCCAGTTTTTTATTATTAATTGTTTTTGTGTGTTTTTTAAATTATTAATTACTATTAATTGTGAAAGACTATACTGAAATATCCATAGAATCCCTGTATAAATAACAGTATTTTTTTTAAAATTGTTATAGGATTGACTGCTGTAACTGCTGTCTATTTCATATCCCACTAATCACAAAAGTGTTTGCAAAGGTTTCCACTTTTATTCAAACATTTCAGTCTCTCTTAGAAGAATACTGACCCAGATACTACATGCATCACTGTTCCATATTATTTTCAGGCATTTATATGTTGTTTCTAAGTGCCTAAAAATATATCTCAAATATTTTTTTTAAATCTGAAATTCTTGCCTATATAAGTTTAAAATGAATCTGCTTTGCAGTGGCATTGTGGTGCAGTGGCTAGCATTGCGGTCTCAGAGCTCCAGGATCCCAAGTTTTATCCTGAGATAAAGGTTACTGTCTCAGCTCAGGTTACTGTCTGTGTGGAGTTTCACATGTTCTCCCTATGTCTGCATGGGTTTCTTTCTAGTTTTCCGGTTTCCTCCACCTCCAAAAAAACATGCTGGTAGGTGAATTTGCAACTCTACATTGCCCTTTGGTGTGTATGAATGTGTGAGTATGTGTGTGCATGGTGCCATGCACTAGACAGGCATCCCATCCAGGGTTTATTCCTGCTTCACACCCAATGTTTCTGGGATATGCTCCATAACCCACAGCGGCCATGATCAGGATAAAGTGTTTACTGAAGATGAATGAATTAATTTAGAGTGTTATCTTTGCCTCTCTGAATCACAGCCCACTACTTATTCCTAAGCAGACCACCATCCATTCATTTTCTGTACCGCTTATCCTATACAGGATTGAGGGGAGCCTGGAGCCGGGGCACACCATGGACGGGGTGCCAACCCATCAGCACATGTCTTTGGACTGGGGGAGGAAACTGGAGTACCCGGAGGAAACCCCCAGAGCATGGGGAGAACGTGCAAACTCCATCAAACCCCTAACCCTGGAGGTGCGAGGCAAAAGTGCTAACCAAGCAACCATGCACCCCAGCAGACCACCACTGTTTCCGTATAGTCATTACTTGACTCACATTAATTCTCACATTGAATAAAAGATGCAAAATGTACTTTTGTAAACGAGTGCAGAAACATGGAGATTCATTATTTAATGTATTTACACCCTTCTAAATAATTTGCATGCAGTACTAACCTGCGTTCTCAGTGATATCCTGAGAGAAATAAGCTGTTCTGTTAGTATAATGAGTATAATGAGGATAGCAGGTGGAGGATGTACAAAAACAAACTTCCTTGACTGGATGTTACTCTCACCCTACACAACACCTCGCTGTCCCCTTCCTACCTTCCGTCCTCAATGGAAACTGCTGAGAAGTGTCACAAGGCTTGGCTTTGATTGCAGGCTAAGGTTAGCATGTGTCAAAATGCTGAAGCATAGAGAGGAAATGAGAGATGAACTTTGGGTTTGCAGAACCAGCTCATACCATGACTTCAAAAGGTGATCTCTCAGAGCCCTTTTTTCTGCTGTCGACATGACACAAATGAACAGAAACAGGACAGGATGGGAGACCCCGAGCTTGTAAATTGCTACCATTCTCTGTACAGTCCCTACAGTCTTGCACTGCTTTAAAGTGGAAACGGGAGTATGCTGACTTTCATAAAATGTGAAGACACCTCAGTTTTAAATCCACATAAATCATCTCCAGAGACGTTTCCAGATGTTAGTCAATGATGGATTAAAGAGCATTGCTATAATAGATGTTGAAATGTAAGGAGGAATTTTAAAGACGTGCATGTGTATAAATTGAAACAAACTGCCATGTCGTATGATCACATTCTCACATGTTAGTGTTAACGGCTAGAAAAAAAAAAGAATGAGAAAATGACTGAAATTCTTTAATAGTCAGTTTAATCTTTCAATTTTAAAATGTTTAAAATGTTAAAATCTTTCTAACTCTAATATACATAGTTCGGAAACATACCGTCAGGGGCCTCTTTATTAGGCACATCAATCATGTGTCTAGTCTCATTGGTCATTTAATAAGGTACACCTCCCATACAGGTCACTTTGTAGATGTACAGTTACAAGCTGTTGCTATGCATTATTTTTCAGCTCTCCTCTATCATGTCCAGTAAAGACAAGGACCAGAACAGAACTGCCACCAAACAGATATTATTTGGGTGGTGGAGCATCTCAGCACTGCAATGTGACTGACATGCTAGCATGTGTTGCCCTGGAATAGGTTTTATACTATTGGATGATCTGGATTTGTACCTTGCTGCTGTAATCATAAAGATTGTCCTGCACTCATCCCAGGACACTCATTTAGAATATGTTCATACTGACCGACCTTTCAACACACTTAGTTCTGTTTGACTTTACTTTCCTACAAGTGTATGCTGTCATGACTTATAATCCCACTATCCGGGTCACCCAGAAGAGAATGGGTTCCCTCTTGAGTCTGGTTCCTCTCAAGATTCCTTTACATATCATTGTTATTCCTTTACAAACCGGACAGCTGAAGATTAGAAAAAACAAATCACCTCCTCTTTTTCCAGACTTCAACTGTCCAGTTTGGGTGAGTTTGTGCCCATGATAGCATCAGATTCTTGTTCTTGGCTGACAGGAGTGGAATCTTTTTTTTTTTTTTGCTGTTGCAGCTCATCCACCTGAAGGTTTGAGGTGTTTTGCATGCTGAGATGCTTTTCTGCTCACCACAGTTGTAAAGAGTGCTTATATTACTATAGACTTCCTGTTAGCTTAGTCCAGTCTGGTCATTCTCCTCTGATCTCTCTCATCAACAAATGTTTTTAAAAAAAATTTTCACACCATTCTGTGTAAACTGAGACTGTTGTGTGTGAAAATCCCAGGAGATTTGCAGTTTCTGAAATACTCAAACCAACCTATCTGGCACCAACAACCATAAAAGTCACAGAGATCACACCTTTTCCCCATTCTGAAGTTTGACGTGAACATTAACTGAAGCTCTTACCATGTAGCTGAATGATTTTATATGTGCTTCTGCCACATGATTGTTTAATTAGATAACTGCATGAATGTGTATAGATGTACAGGTGTTCCTAATAAAGTGGACGGTGAGTGTATAATAGCTTTGAATAGAAAGTGCTTAAAATATTCATGTTGTACAGCCTCAGTGCATGCATCTTAAAGCACTGTAGATCAGGTACAATGTCAAGACAGTACTGGAGTACTTCCTTTTTAAATTCAAATTTTTGTAATGTCAGGTGGGAATATTATTATTATTATTATTATTATTATTACTGTTGCTATTGTTGTTGTTGCCGCTGCTGTTGTTCCTATTATTATAGTTTTGGCATTACTTCTTTCTTTCTTTATTTATTTATTTTTTACATTTTTTAAATAGGATTTCAAAAGTAACTTTTAGTCCAGGCCACTTGAGGACCTGGAGACTCTGGATAATCAGTTCCACTATTCCCCCACAGTGTTTATTAGCATTCAGATTCAGATCTTCTCCTAAACCATAAAAAGTTTTTTTTTTTTTTTTTTTTTTTCTAAACACTGAGTATGACTTAAAGGTGCATTAGGTAAGATTAGTTTTTCCCCCAGGATTAGGTGTCTAATGGTAAGATGGGGTCGAGATTTGAATAATTCCCACCCAGGTTCATAAAGCTCCGCCCCCAGGCTGCAATGGCCCGTATTTAAAATGATTGACAGGAGGCGCATCCAAATATAAACAAGCGTTCCGGACCGGAAGTCAGTTTTCCAAAAGGGTTTTCTCAGTGACGTAATATAATTTTGCTAAGAGCACGGCTTTATGCAATGTTTTCTTTTCATTTTTTTTTTTTTTATCATGATCTACATATCTCCCAGGTTCTTTGTACAAGTATTGAATAAAAAAAAAATCGATTGTTGCACCTTTAACACTAACGATAAAGTGTAGTCTGAGGACCTCACCTCTCTCACAAAAACTGGAGGTTGTGCAGGTCGTGTCTGATTTCCACCAGCAGGTGGCGACACACACACTCATGTCGGGAGCGCGTGGCCTCAGCTCAGGGGGCCACCATCATATGAGAAGTGTGTGTGCGGTGTTTTAGCTTGCATGTGGAAGAGTGCAGGAGTCAGAGAGGGGGGTGAAAGTAAAGTCCAGCTCCTAAACACAAGAGGAAGAAGAGGAGAGAGAGAGAGAGAGAGAGAGAGAGAGAGAGAGAGAGCGAGCGCAGGGCAGCAAACACGCGCGCGTAAAGAGCTCCAAAGACTTGGTGCACTTTCCAGTCCAGTGTTTGAATCCTGAGTGTTTTTGCAGTGGATGTACAGGCATGTCGCCGGAGCGCGAGAGTGGAGGAAGGAGGTGGCCGAGGCGGACAGCACAGACACTGGCACCGCGAGGATGCCAACAACAACAACAACAACAACAACAACACCGCTGCTTTCTGCACTTCATCATGATTGTGCTGAGCAGCTGCATGATGCGCACTGCTGCCGGTAAGAGCCTTCCTTTTCCTTCACTTTTCCTTCACTGGGAAAACTTTAGGATGAGATGCAGTGTCCATGCTGAAGTTAATTCCTACATGAGTTGTCTCCAATCATGTTTACTGCTTTTCTTTCTAACTCTGAATGGAAAGAGCTTCCAGACTGTTCCACTGTGTATGCAAAAGAACAGACAGGTTTATCATAAAGAACCAAAAAGGGGCAAGATTACAAACCTGTTTATTTATTTTAAATGTATATAAAGATCATTTTATATATGTAAACTGTCCATTTAGATCAGAGGACTGTGTCTGTGACTGTCCTGAAAGGGTTCACAGCAGGTGACACTCATCCCGTCGACTCTTAATAACCCTTAACTAAATCATTTATTAGCAGTAGAATTGACCATATTTACGGTTTCCACTGCTGGAAAGTGAGTTCTGTGGTTGTGTTCAATTTTCTATCATTTCTACACAACAATAATGCTTTAAAATACTATTTTATATCACAAATCTCTCGTCTATAGACGCTTGGCTTTAAGCGCTCGCGCCTTGGCGTCAGACAGATTAAAATATCGCGTGCGCTAATCTAATCAGCTACATGCGACTACGGTGTCCGCAGAGGGACTAAAACTATTTCACCCAACACGCCTTGAATTAAATTGATTTAAAAACCTTAATGAACCTTAAAAAACCTGATTTAAAAACCACCTTGAATGACTTCTATGTCAATTTTTAGCTTATAATCAGTAAGTGATCTTTAGTTGTGCAAAGGATTTATTTTATGACTATATTCTGAGTTGGTTTAAACTTCTTTCATCGACAAATTGGTTTATTTGAACTTTGGTTACCCACAATGCCATAACTTGCTGATGGTGGAATCAGCATGAAATCATCTCTACCTAACGAAAGCGATGCAGCAGTGCTTTAATCCTTTAATCTGTCCATCTTTCATGCTAATACCACCGTCACTGGCTTGTCATCTCATACATCTAACTAGCTGAGCCAGGTCTCTGCTGAACCTCACCACAACCGTTTCATAGAGCTGGGCTGTTTTCTGGGACTTTGAGTCCTACATTGGAGTTCTCACTAGTGTGTCATGGAGTGTGATTGAACTTTGTTGAAAATGGTGAAAAAAGAAGCTGTCGTTCTTTTGTTTTTAGGAGCTAACAGCAAAACCTGACCATTACTCTCATGTTTGAGATTATTGGAAGTATTTCTCTTATTAAACGTTACTGTAGCTGCGGTTGCCACGTGTCCCTGTGACATCAGAGCAGCAGACGACTGCTGATTTCTCGCCGGAATAACAAAAACATACCACCAACCAACAATCTGGAAGCAAAATCACTAAGCACATCACAAATAGTTCAATGTAAATATATTTCATGTGTTTCAGGATGGACTTTTGCTTAAACGTAACAATAAGAGTAGTACTTGTAACTTCTGAAAGCAATAATAGTGAAATAAATCAGCGTGTAGGCTACTGACTGATGTGTGTACGTGCATTAATGACTCAGGAAATACAGATAGTAAACTGTGTGTATGTGTGAATATATGGATATATTGATGCAGGTGTGTGTCTGTTGAGGTGTACACGCTTTTTAAAACCTTCAATCTTCAAAATTTCTTCAAAATTTTGAATTTCAGTGCGTCATTGTGCCTTAAATTCTTACCTTACTGACCCTACCCTTGCGCTATAGCCACTTTTTTATATTGACAGAGTGTTGATCCTTAAATCAAATTGGAGCCCGTGTTGGTTTTGCCTCAACATATAGAATGACAATGGAACTCTTAAAGTGCAATGAGTGTGTGTGTGTCACCGTCTTAAGCCTCTCAGTTGGAGGGCCTTTGTGAGGTAGGATTGCTTCATTTGCCTCAGAAAGGGAAGTGGGAATAAGATAACGCCTAATTATGCAGAGCGGAATCCCCCATTGAGCAAAGTACATTAGCTAAAGTGCTATCAGTGAAATCTCAAGTGTTGAATGAAGTCTGTGGTGTTCATTTAGGTCTTCTACTACTACTACTACTACTACTATGTAGGGGTGCAAAGAACAGAAGTATGTGTTAAATATATTTTTAACAGTGTGTTCATGGAACAGTGATGTCACGTTTTAGACATTAGATTAAACCAAAGGCAAATATTCTACTCTCTACTCGAAACGTTGGTTTCACTGTTTACAAATCCTCAAACTTTAAACCAAACCATTTAGAGCTTAAATGGGGTGTTTGCTCATGTATTTAGTGCTTTAAGTGTATTTCAGGGCATATTGCCCACAACCACCTCCTTCAGCATACAGCGAAAGTTCAGGATGATAAAAATTAGCCAGGAGATTAGCATTAGCCAGATTAATTTGTGTAGCACTTGTGTGTAGAGTCATTGTTCATTTTATACAGGTTGAGCACAGTGAATTATGTCCCGAAAAAGCAGTATACATTATTTAGATTTGATAAAGTGTTCATTTTAACCAACAAGTGCATTGAGGGAGTACCTGAATGAAGTACAAGCCAAATCCCTAAACTGTCATGCTCACTCTATAAGTACAGATTTATTGGAACTGGAATATGTTAATATAACCAAAATTACTGTTTCTCGTTCCTCATCCTGGAGACCCCAAGCATCAAGGAATTTTGAGTTTTCCCTGCTGTAACAGTTGACTGAGCTCATGAAGAGATAAATAGTTTAAAAAATATGGAGTGCAGGGAGGGTTCAGTAATCTGGTCTGGAAAAAAGATCACTTGTACATCAACTTTACAGTTTTTGTTGTCTTGAATTTATAGATATTTATATATTACTTAGAGTTTATAAGACTGTTTGGTACATATGACATCCTAGACTGCTACGTATAATACTCAGTGTTCACATGTCTGATATAAATGATAGAAAACACTACTAAAGGACCTCTTTTTGTCTAGACCAGGGGTGTGCTATATGTAAGGAATAAAACACTACAGGGCGTGTGGGGCATGCTAGGAAAATAATCAACAGTGGGATGGTGAGATTTTCATTTGGCACTATCACCCTGAAGTTATTTTCCTCTAACAGCATGTCCCAAAGTAGTTTATCTCTCTTATATTGCATCAATTTGCCAACAATCAACAATTTTCATTTATTAAAGAATAACAAATGACACTGTTTATACATTTAATGTTGGGAAACATCACAGAAACAAGTTCCTGTTATTATTTAGGCTGTAGCAGCTATGAAACAGTCATTATTTCACCAGCATCTCTTTTGTTCTCTCTTCTGAAGTTAATAAGACAAAAAAAATGCAGCTTGTCATGTTACTGAGAAACCAGAAAGCACAAAGTCCTCTGTCCTGAAGACTTTCCTGTGGCATGAAACTTACTGACTGACACTGGAGACTCTTTACATCAATGCTAAATAAAACATCATCTCAGAGCAAACTTCACTTTCACACATTTTTAAAAGTTGTTTGTGTAATGTCCGCCATAGACAGGTATAATAACGACATATACAGGGGCGCATGCATACATATTAGTACTACAGTCAGAGCTACTTTTATAGGAGATGAATCAAAATCTTGTGACCAATCAGAAATGAGAATTTAGCAGCGCTCTGGTTTAAATCATGATATTTACCAATCAAAGTGTTAAATATATCATTACTGTCCCAGCATCCCAATGTACAAAGCATCAAAGAAGAAGTCCTAAAGCTGTTTTCCGAGGTTTCTTATTTTATCCAAATTTAAAAGCAGCATCATGTGTGCTTCTTGGAAAAGGCAGTCAAATAATTATGTTCCATGAAAGTTAAAAAAAAAGTTGTGCAGTATATTTCATGTATGACAATATCACAGACAATATCATAGAGGTAAAAAATTAGGCAATTATCCTGATATGTCTGCACATAGGTCTAGTTTTTGACCGGTTGCTCCCAGGGTTATACATCAATCTTTATGTCTGCCTTTTCATCACATGCCCTGTAGCAGATGTCCGTTTCACTGCAGGTATAGGCTCCAATGCATGCTGGGATCTAAATTAAGACCTGTTGGTTGATGGATGGATCTTGTCATTGGTAGGCAGGTTACAGCATTGCGTTAACATAAATGGAATTTCTTCCCTGCCGCTCATGGATGATATCGCACAACATGTTCCTCAAACGCTAAACTTTTCATGTGGACTTTTATGGTGACGGAAAGTTCATCCTGAATTCGTGCAGCCAACCCGAGAACAGCCTGCGAGGTGGAAAGAGAGAGCTCTTCAGTAATTCAGACTTTGGGTCTAATAACAGTTGAGAGACTATAAATCATGAGGGTGGAACCGTTTTGTTGCAGCGTTCAGCAGTACAGAATGTTGACACTAAAGGCACTTTACCTCAGAAAAAGCACTGTGAGGGAGGATTCTGCTCTGAACTCCGCTCACACTCCATGGTTTAATCTGGTCTCCAAATGCTTGGTACAGCCACTCCAGCGTCCATGCTTCTGCCTTAAAAAGTCTTTATAGATATAGAAGGAATGCTGCCTCGACCAAGTATAACAAACCCGTGTACTCCTTATAATCTCTCTCTCCTCTCTTTATCATGTTCTGTCTTTATCGCGTTCTTGGCTCAGATTAACACAATATTGCCGTATGATTTATTAATCACCGAGTTAAAAATCATTTTCAGAACACACTCTTTATCCCTAGTTTAAATCTGTGTATTAGTGGTGTCAGGCATAAAGAATTACCCGCATCCCCCATTTATTACCCAACTTGAAGACCAGCCAGACTGAAATTTAGCTTGACGTCGACGACGCATATAATGAGAGGACAGCTATAGTTTCCATCAACAGCATTTAATCATTTGAATAATTACGCTCTGTAACCTCTCCCTATGAGGAAATGTTTCTCCAGAGAAAGCTGGGTGTCCTATTCGTAGATTATAGACTCGCTGGAACTCGGCTTGCAGCTTGTGGTCTGCTTTGTGTAACTTGTCTTGAGAGATGGTTTGGTACAAATTGTTTCCTAGAGTCAGTGTGTTTGGATTTGTGATGTAGCAACTGGCAGAGTTTGGAGATGATGATTGTCTTTATTCAAAAGCGTGACGCCGTAGCAGAGCATTACTGCGTACTTAGTGGTGAATCTCTTTTTGCCTGATGGCTTCCTCAGTGCTGCAAAACATGGTGCTTATATGTGAGGATTTAGGATTAAAAGCTCTTTTTTTGATTGTTGGAGTTAAAGCAGCAGGTTGTTGTTTTAGAGCACTCTGATACCTGTGAATTGCAATCTCAAAGAAAACACTGATAATCCTTTTCCTACCTGCACTCCACCCTGCCCCATGTGTGTGTGCAGTGGGAGAGAAAAAGGGAGCTGAGCATCTTGGTTCCAGCTGGAGATGGAGTTAATTTGTTCTCCGTGAAAAATGTAAAGAAAAATCTGCGATAAAAACACATCACCAGACATACTGTATGACAGCATTTAGCAGACCACACCACATTCTCCTAAGGTGTTTGTTTTGTATTTATATAATAATAATTTCACATTCAAATGCTAGAAACTCAAAGTATACCACAATCCTGATGAATTCTCAAATCTGATTGGTCAGAAGCTGTTAAGTTTTTTATAACAGCAAATCTGACAGTATGGCAGACGATCCATGTAAGTGGACTTAAAAATTTGTGGAATTGTTGATATGTGAGGAGATGTTTATTTAGGCTTTTTGGAAGGAGTCTTCAGTGTCACAGGACAGTCTTTGGAATGATGAGCTTTGTGGTTTCTCTGTAACCTGACTTTTTTTTTGTTTTATTATCTTAGAAAGAAAGGAAGAAAGAGAGGCTGGTGGAGGATTGAGTGTTTAAACTGTTTAAACTATTTTGACTTGTTCTGCAGTTGTTCCACAGTGTTAAACGTAACTATAAACATATAAAAGTATGATATCATTCTTTTAATAAATTAAAAAAAAATGTTACTGTGGTATTAAAGGAGTAAAACCCTTTGGGATGTGCTGTTATTGGAAAACAATCAACTTCAGGGTTGTAACAGTAACTCCACTTTGCGTCGGCCTACATCACATCACATCACTCCGTCTTTGATTATTTTCCTATAACAGCATGCCCTGTCATGTTTTACTCCTTACTCATCAGTCAAATCATCTGTTTATATTGGAGGCCTGTTTTTCTTCGTCTTAGGCACAATATAGCCTAATTGTGTTACAGTTTATTAACTCATGTTTATTATTCAGTGATTCATTTTTGAAGCATATTATTATGTAACTATGATAAATTATTCATTAAGTACATTGAAACTAATAGGAAAGTTTTGTAGTGATAAGAGTGAGGAATGGAACTCGTCCCCTGAGGTTTTAAGGGGTTAGTCCCTCGATACATGGATATTGGCAAATCTCTCGCCCACACAGTCACGTCTTTGTGTGTGCCACGTTCCCCGAGCACATAAATACCTTACCTTTTACAGCCTGCTCATGTGTTTAAAAAATCAAAATATGAAAATATATGTGCGAAGTATCAGTCATCTGGGAGTTCTCTTTTTTTCAATCAAACACTGCAGGTCTTGATGGTCTTAGGCTTCTGTCACTGAAGAGGGCTTTGTACATTCATAATTTAGCCTCATGTTGGGCCAGGAATATTTTTGCCTAATAAATGGCCCCCACGAGAGGAAATCTGACCTAGAAACTGTAGTAGTATAATAAGTGATCTAAGTGGGTCCTGCCCAAGGCTTGTCTCGTCTGACGAATACTTTTAGCAAGTGATGATTTTATCTCTAACACACCCAACATAAACATATACACTGCAGTATAGAGACACATAGCTCTTCAAAATCTGTTTAATACAACAGCCTGTGTAAAATATTAACCAAGCTTAATTCTGAGGAAAGCACAAGTTATTTCCACAAATAAAAAAAAAGCAATTATACTCCACATTTCACCTCTTTATACCTCTTTTGTATCTAAGTGAGGTCACTGAAAATCATACATTAGTTGAAAAAAAGAAAAAAAAAGATACAGGATGTTCCAGGGGTGCACATTTCTGGATTAAATGCGAAATCACAATTTTTTTGAGATTATGGTTCTTTTTTTAAGATTCTTTGACACACCAGCTTTGTTGGGAATAATATGAAGGCCTGCACTGCCAGGGAAAAGTTGTTGTTTTTAACTTTTTTTTGTTTGTTTTGTTTTTTTTATACAGTTTACATAGACATTTAAATAAGGAAAAAATTAAACAAATGTTCCATGGAATAGCAAAATCTGTGTGTTTAAGGACTTCATCATCCACTCTCAGATTCCAGCAGAACTCTAAATGAGTTATTTATTAAAGGGAAGTGCAAATGTTTGGTGAAGCTGTTACTGTAAGACTGTAATTTACTCTAAGCCTAGATTTGTCTTATGGATGGAATTAGACAGTGTTCGCATCAACTGTAAGACAGATATATGTTGTGTGCTGCACGTGTCTAATTAGAGTGATCTAGATCAGCCTTTTCCAGTTAGAGCTATTTTTCCCAATAAAATAAGAAGTCATAAACATTTCACAGTTTACATGTACTTGTTTCTTACTTTGATTTCTTGACTATTTAACTGGAACATATTTCTTTAACCAAAAATGCTAGTATGTTAGGATGTTCAAAAACGTTTTACTAGCAGTGTATATTTATTAAATTATTCCATTGCAGATCCTGCAGTGTGCACATGAGCAGCTCAGAGACAAAGTTACACGGTGTCCCAAAAGTCTCCATACATAGGGGAAATTTACACTTTTTAGCAAAATGTCTTCCAAATTGTTTCATACTTAGTTTATATTATATATTTTGTTTCAGATAGCCTTTAAGAATGCCTTTGACAAAAGAAGGACATATTGAAATCATTTTCGTGGCTGGATCGGGAAGCTGTTGCAAGGTCGCGATGGAACTTTAACAGGAAACATGGCAAGCACATCACACACAACACTGTTGCCAGACTTATTAACAAATTCAAAAAGTCTGGAAGTGTTGCAGACCAACCGAGAAGTGGACGTCCACGAACATCCACTGATGCAGGCACAACAGACGAGGTGCTGGCGTACATAGTCCCCTGTGTATGGAGACGTTTGGGACACTCTGTATTTTATAAAACTATTATAAACTTTAACAATTGTACAGATTTTTTTATGAATAAATTGCAATTAAAATTACGTTTCTGAAATGTAATCTAAAAAAATATTGTAGAAATCCTGTTTGTAAAAGACAACCTTGAAACAAACAGCTTGACATGAGCTCTGACTTACAAATGAACTGGAGAGCTTTATATAAATATTTTACTTCGAATGCACACAGTGTGCACTGTTGACTATCGTCATCCTCTTTAAATCTGATAAACATCCCATACCGCAGAAGAGGACCCTTTTTAGTGTCAGCATTATTTGTTTGGCCAGATTGAACAAATTTGTTTGTTTATTCACAGCAAGTGGGTGTTTGGTTCATTTTCAAATTCACTCACAGATGTTGCTTGACTTTTCCCGCTGTACGCTCGGAGCGTGCGCGTGGTTACGTGGCACAGCGTCTGTGGTCATTGGTTTCAATGAATAATAGGGAAAATTGGACATCTGCCCAAGTACAAATGCTGCAGAATTGACACTGTTCTTGAAAAGAACTGCAGTGAAAATGAATCGAGATTGAGATTTTAGTACGATTTTTTTTCTAAGGAAACACATCGTATATGGATGATGATAAATGATCAGACGACATTGCTTTGGCTGACGTTTCCTCCTTCTCCATTTGGGTGTGTGTTCCACCCTGTTAGCATGCTCATCGTCTTTTTGGCTTGCATTCCCACATTGGCCACTTTCACACGGTATGCTGGATGGTTTAGAGCTGGCATGGCTTTCACTGTTTACTCACATTCTGCTGAATGACAGTACAAAGCCACTAAAGAATTAGTATTTCAACAGCTGGAGCTTTCCAGCTTGTCCCACCCTTTGCTTTTATTCCGTTTAATCAGGAATGGTAACGCCAGTTTATCTAAGTTAATAATCAATAATCTGAGTCACATAAAATGATTGCAGAGTTGATGATTTGTTGTGAATTTTTCCTTGCAAATTTCTGAAGTCATTTGTTTTTTCAGATGAAAGTTTCACTGTATCTATGGGGACTTTCGTACTATACAAATAGGTTTTATTCGAAATCCTTTTTTGTACTGGACTGTTGGTTTTATTATTTGGGTGTTCTCCATATCATAGCTGTGTCATTCGCTGAATCACTGCCATCAGATTCTCAGCTGTGTCTGATTCTGTAAATGGCCCAAACCGGCAAAAGTGCTTGGCTGACCAAACACCCTCTGTGTGTGTGTGTGTGTGTGTGTGTGAGAGTGAGTGAGCACACATTCATCTATTCCTGTATGGAGATGTTACAACTGAGCCATTAAGAAACAGGAACATACACACACAGGAAAATTAAACTTTATGAGCATCTAATGATTCACCTTTGAGCCAAGTGGTAGCATTAGATTTCCTTATTACAGTATTGTTCTGTAAAGTGTTTTTTTTCCTTCCAAATTGGCCATTTTATAATATTTTAGCTGATTATTTAGCTGAATATTTTATGTTAGCAGTCACAGTTATACTATTTTAGCTGATGATTAATTGTCATGCAAGCAAATTTGATTAAATCGATGAGTCTCATTTGCTGATGTGTTCTGCATGACCAACTCTTTTTTTTATTTATACATATTTATATAACAGTTAGTCATGATTAGCTGAAATAATGATGATCGGCTAAAATGCTTGCCATTACATGATTACGTAACAGACAACAGGTCCAAGTCTTCTAATTTCAGAGACACAGCAGTGCAGTTTAATGTTTCTTCTGCACCAAAGTGAACGCAGCAAGAAACCCAGAAAACACTGGCATGTGGGTTGAGAACACACTGATTTATTCCATCAAACTCCCAGCTTATTTTTATCAGTTTCTTATTCATTTTAAGCATATTATTCCGTAATTACTGTGAGAGTCAGGAATGCGCGTCTGGACCTGATAACATATCGTGAGAGATTAAGGGGTTAAGAAACAATACAATTATGGAAATGGATTGAATTACAGCTCTGTTTGTTATGGATGCTAAACCACATTTTACAGTAATTGATTACACTGTGCAGGATTTTTTTTCTTTTTTTTTATATTTCTTTGTTTAAAATGCAAAATAAAGTGTGTCTGTTTCTTCACATAGATATACCACAGATGTACCTCAGAAATCTAGTTGCATGTGCAGGTTTGACTTTGATTTATTGTCAGGTAATTAGTATCAGTAGCTAGAGAAACCTCAATTCGGATGTGGATTGAAGGAAAGCTTACTTTGATGATTAGCCCTGTTAAAGCCGTTTAGGACAAAGCCATTGGTTTAACAAACCAACTTGAGCCACTGGGATGTTAAGATCCATGTGCAGCTTAATGGGATTGTGGAAAAAAAACCCTCCATCCCTTTGTTTTGTGTTTTATCTGCTATGCTTTCTGCCCCATGATGTACTTTATTGCACGATTATGTACGGAAATGTACAAGCTCGGAAATAAATATCTAAAATAAGTTAGTAAATTCATTTTAAAAGGGGGAGTACACTTTTGTACTGTAGTGAATATTTGTTTCTAAAACCTTTGCAAAGACTCTCCATGGCATTACTGTTCTGTCATATACTAATTAAAATATGATACACTGCCTGACTCGACTGCACAAGGACATCGGTTCTGATTTTTGGTAAACCATGTTCCAAGCCATTGTTTGGTGATTCGTTGCGAGTACAAATGAGTGCATGGAGTAATCGATTAGAGAGATTTTCACACTGTCATGTGCTGTGTTTTAAGCCAATTATATGGTAGTGACGTTCAATGTGTATAAAGTTTCTTGGTGTGAAACATTACACTGTCTTTTACCAAAACAAACATAAAATGCCCAAAGACACGTTGTTAATTATTTGGGGCAGCTGGGGAAATCCTGTTGGATATGCCTCCGTCTAAATTCCCCATCTGAATCATGATTCAGCCAAAAAAAATATGATTTTGGCCAAAATTGTTTGCATAGTATAATATATTTCACCAAAACAACATGGAACTGTTTTTAATTTACATTTTGTCTTGCCTTGGCTCTTCTTGCAAACATCATGTTGGATGATGAGACACTTTAACAAGCATGGTGGTAAAAACAACCATTCTGTTTAAACCTTGTTAGCTACTGTAAGTGTGCTTTCCTCACACTCTGATCAAGTTATTGGATAGTTATGTGCCGTAGCAAAATGGATATAAACTCAATCAATTGGTTTTGTAATCACATCCCGGCTGTCAAATTGGCCGTTATGCTCCTGCGCCACAGTCAGAATAAAATCTTTAAATGTGAATTTCTCCTTTTTCACTTTTAAGGGTAACCAGATATTAAAATGCAAGAACTTGACGTACGTTATGAGAAACACATTTCAGTTTTCAGAACTATAAAACCACAGAAAGAGCTATAGAACTATAAAAAATGGTCAGTATTTGGAGAGTTTTTCCCAGGCCACCCCACATATACGATCACTAACAGGAAAAAGTTTGAATATGGTTGTTTTGGAATCGGTGCTTTCCAACCGCATCAAATCTGTTCATGTTTTAACGCAAAACAAGACTGTAGCTTGAATAATTTGGGAACTATAGTGTTAGAGTGTAATAGAGGAACTCATTTTGCACTCGTCTGGGGTGTTGTGAAGGGGCTATATATGAGAAAGTATTTCTGCAGTGAGTGATTAATCCTCTGTGTGAGGCCACTGGCACTTCAACACACACTTCAGACGAGTCCTGTGACCTCAAACTGCTGTTTGTTTAGGACTGGCCTTTGTGCAGTTGTCACTGCCAGGCTTACAATTAGGCACAAGCCACTGTTTGTTCTGCCACTTCACTGGAGGAGAAAAGAAAAGGCAAAGAAAGAGGCTCATGTTGTTGCTCTGTCTGGCAGCTTGACCCTGGATGTGTGGCAGTGGGTGAGGGAGGAGGGGCTCCGCCTGGGTCTGTTCAGAACATGCCTGCTTTTTATTCTCTGCTCTTTTCCGGATTGCTTTTTATTACATTAATTTCTCCAGCTTGTGCATTTCAGATATTTTTTCCTCTTTATTCCTCCTTCCTCATTCCAGCTCTCGTTCAATTCTGTTCCTTTCGCCCTGTAGCAAGGCAGAACTGCTTTAACCAAACCACTCTTACTGTGGAATTCTGAAATAAAAGGCTTAATATGCCCTAATGCTTTGTAATTGGAAGCCAAGCAGGCCGCAGAGGACCAAACACAGGGAACCAACCCTAAGTACTGAGTGTTTAAGAATGGAGGGAGTGAGTTCTCTTTTTTTTTTTTTTTTTTTTTTTTTTTTTAAATTCAGATCATCTCAACTGACTGCCTGTGCAAAAAGTTTTAGTGAGTATTATTTACAGTGTAGAGACTTCATTTTAAGTGGTTGGCTAAAACTGTAGTCCAGTTACAGACTTCCTCTCCTCTCACTTTCCCTGCAGTTCTTTTCTCACCACTGACGAGCTGCAGCCATAAATTCCGTCACTCTTGACAGTTTACTTTTCAAAATTATGTTGACGAGACGCAGCCCCGCTCGTGTGGCCAGGTTGTGTGTTTGCCCCAGGCGATGAGAACCCCCATCTTCCATCCCGCGGAATGGAAATCAAATTTGGCAGGATACGGGATGTCTTTTGTGCTCCAACGGAACCTTTCGAAGGTGGATCAAAATCTTAGTGTGTCAGGGGGAAAATTGAGTTTACCTGAAGCAGGACTTCCAGACCTGAAGAGTTATTTCATTTTGGATGATTTCCAGATTTGGCAAGGCCAGTGGAGTCTGGATAAATCCCAAGGTTAACTTCATTTATTGGTGTCGAGCATCAGTTTCAGCAAGGCAGGAAATGAGAGAGTGTTATACCCGAAATCTCTGTTTCACAGGTGGGGAGAAAGCAGGAGACGAGACAGGAAAAGCGAAAGGAAACAAGGCTGAGTGATTGTGATGAATTAGTATCCTTGCTGGTTTGGACTCGGCACGCTTCACTGAGAAAAGTCATTTACTCACAAGATAACCAAGAGGAAAAAACCGAGCGAGAGAGTGGTTAGCTAAACACACAGAGGAACACGGAGGGAGGGAGCGAGAGAGAGAGAGAGAGAGTCATCTTGGCAGTCTAATGACAACTTTCAGTTTGTTGTGCTTCAGTTTGATGTACACAAAGCAGGACACTTTTCTGTGTTCAGTTTAATGAGATTCACAAAGAGAATTGATTGAGTCAGTTTGAAACTGTATTTATTTTTGGATTTCAATACCAATTTGTTTCAGTGTAATAATCTCAGCCTGCTACTTCTGCACACATCTCCAGCCTGAGATATATTTATACATATATAATTGTTATACAGTAGCTACGTACATGTTTTCATTTGTGTCAACAAGAGTCGTATTTAATTATAGTTCAGGTGGTATTTAGACAGAAGGAAATGGACATCCCAGCGTATGTTAGTTACTTTTCCAGGGCCTAAAAACGGCCCTTTTATACTAGAATCATCCCAGAGAGAATTTTTAATACCTTCAAGCAAGTGTAATGAGTCTCAATATAGAATCCCCCAAAATTTGTTAAGACAAGCTGTAAAAACCTTCAAATAAAAAAGGTGTTAGTGTGTATGCATGTTATTGTAACTACTGTATAAACCTCTGTTTAAGACATCTGTAGACAATAAGTTCACTGGACAGAGAAATAAACAGAACACATATTTACTGCACATTCACTTATTATGAAAGTCTAAAGGCAGCTGGTGAGTTATACCCAAGAACGCTTAAAGTAAGTAATTTTATAAAACAAATTCACGAATATGTAGGAAGACATATGAAGAGAATGTGCAGAGATGCCAATACCTAAATCATAACATACGATTTTTTTCAGGATCCACCTGGAACGTGTGCTATTTTGCATTTTCATCTAAAGCAGCAGTTAGACCAAACGTGAATAAAATTTGCTTGTGGAAAAAAACTATTCACTCAAGGGGAATGGATGCAGGAGGTTACACATTTGTTTCTGGTAGTTTTTTTTTACCAAGTGGTCAGGACTGTGGTCTCTTTGGTCAGTTAAAAAAAAAAAAAATGAAAGAGCTGCTTATTGTTAAGTAGTGCTCACACTAGACGTTTGCCTTGCTGTTTTCTTACAGTTTCTTTGGCACACATCTGAAAAAAAACATTACCTCTCTTTGACGCTAGGGTTTTTGTGGTAAAGTTCTGTTTTTCCTCTCTGCCTACTAAGATTTTCTTGTTAGGAATATTGGCTCTTCTGTAAGTGCTTATAGCTAGCAATGTTCAGCTGAATCCAACAGAATTAGTTTTTTCTTTTGGTGCTGTTACTCAGATCATGGAAGGTGATGCCGATTTTCTTCAAATCATCATACTTTGTTTGTTTGTTTTTTAACCTTTGATCATTCAGATAGCTTGCAAATAAACTAGGCTAGTCTACATAAATGGTTTCTTAAATGTATTAGCCTCACATTTGAAAGGTTTTGGAATTTTTTTTCCATTTTTCCTGACATTTTTAATAGACAACAATGATGTTTTGAGCCCACCCACTCACACACACACACTTTCTTATATTCACCTGGAAACTCAATAACGCATTTGTCGAAAGCAACCTGATTTTGCTCTAGGTGATATTTTAGCTGGAAACGTTCCCTCAAGTGCCAGCTGTTCTGCGAAGCCACTTACTCCCAATCTACATTCGACCCATTGTGAAGTTAATCCTTATTTAATGGAACTATGGTGGTTATTTATTGTCCTATGTTAAGGAGATTAACATCTGTTTATGTGCATGCTGCTGGGTTGTATAATTGTATTTGTAATACTCTGACAGAATAGTTGGCCTGCTGTAAGATCCAGTTTGCACAATTCACAGCCTGTAGAGAACACTGTGTTATTATTTCTGATGTGTGTGGCTGGTCTGCTGATTTTAAATGGGAGGCAAATGTGTGATTCATTGCTGTTTTATCGCATGTCTAAGCACAGAGCCTATCGAGAAGAGGCCCTTGTTATTGTTTGCTCTCAACTGGCCCATGGAATATAACAGGTCTGAAAATCGGGTGTTTTTATTTCCAGTATCTTGGAAATTTGGCTGTATTTATAATCCTAATGAAATTGTCTAGCATTTTTGGCAAGGGTTTGTATTAAGTCATAGAATGACACTTTTACATAATATGGCTTGATATTGAGTATATTCAGTTTGAATTTGCTGAGTTTGTGCAAGTCAGCAAAAATTATTGAATTTCAAAGCAGTAATTTCCAGACCTGGAAAAGTGTGGAAATTCTTTTGTCAAAGTAACACCCGAGACGCTACGGTTCTAAATCTGTGGTCTTTAGACTGTCTCCTGTTCTCTACACTAACGCTTTCTATTTTCAGGTTGCTGGTAATTAGTAATGGAAAAAATGAACATATAAAAATCTGGAAAGTTTAAAAAAAAATCAGCATGAAAGAAGGTCTGGTAAGGACAAGAGCTGTGTATTTAACTCCAGAATATTTTTAATACAATGAAATTCTGTTGTTCCTTAAACCACATGCTAAAACGTTTCTCTCTTGAAGCATTGATATGCTTTGTTTAAGCACTCTATGCATAATGGAGTTTTTATATGATCATATATTACCAAGCTGCTTATTTTATCCTCTGGTCTTCTGTGGGTGGATCTGAATTTACTGCCATTGACAACAAGTGAAATGAGAACTGTTTCAAGTGTGTGAACTTTTTAGTAGTCTATGGTTTTGATCAGGATCTAGCGTGTTTTACATCAGCGGTTTTAAAAATGCTAGAAAATAGGGTGCATTTGAAGGCTGTGGGTTTAAAACCACACAGACGTAGGAAACATAGAAAGCCAAAAATCACCAAATCTGCAGTTACAATTTCCACAGATGAATAATTACAAGTCTGTAGGCTTTAATTAAGGTATTACAGAAGGGTAGGGTAAGAGCAACCTATTTTACAGGCCAGTTATTTACATAGTGATGCATGTGACTCAACACACTATTATATTAATTGACCGTTAAGTTGTAATTGAAATTGAAAGAACTTTGGATTGGGGTAAATTGTAGCTTTAAAGTAATATTTCATCTGAAAAGAACAACAAATGTAGTGACTAAAGCTGCAGATAAAAATCTTAATGATGGTAATTTCAGCAAAAAATGGTGGTAGTTAATTATAAATGGCTCAGATTGATGTTGGTTGCATGGTGATGCGTCAGGTAGCACCTCACTACTGCAGAGTCCCTGGTTTGATAGAGTTTCACATGTTCTCTCCATGTCCGTGTGGGTTTCCTTTGGATTTTCTGGTTTCCTCACATCTCCCAAAAGCATGGCAATAGGTGGATTGCCTATGCTAAATCATAGGAGTGAATGAGTGTGTAAATGTGTGTGTGTGTGTGTGTATGTGCATGGTGCTTTATGGTGGAATGGCATCCCATCCATGGTGCATACCAGTCTCGTGCCCAGTGTTCACAGGATAAACTCCAGATCCACTTCAGCTCTGACCAGGATAAAGCACTCATTTGAGAGAAATGAATCAGAACTTAGTCTGTGTTTCTATGAGTTTAGACTTACAACATAAAATTTAGCATTACATTTTGTAATGTCTGAACAGTTATGTTTTTTTTTTTTTTTTTTTACATTTATTACAGAATAAATGTATGTTGTTGTTTTTTTTTCCTTCCCTGATCTCATAATCAATTTCTTTATAAATATTATGACATTAATACATTCTCAACAGCTCAATTTTATGTCTATCAGCACTTATTATGTGTGTTGAGAATTTTATTTCCTCCAAAATAAAAAAAGCCACGATGTAATCTGCTTGTCTTTTTGGTTTCCTCACGGTGAATATAGGGCGCGTTGGCGTACTAAGTTTCATGGCTTCAAGGTGGTCTTGGACAGACCTCAGGATTGCCTGGGTGCTTTGTTACATGAAAGAAATTAGCCGGGGTTTCATGGAGTGCTGAAATATGTGCAATAACAGAAAAACTGTGGGGCACTGGAGTCCATGTTGGTCTGAGATGTACAGTCAACACGATTTAGAAAAACCACAGGCCTTGCTTACTTTGATTAAAAAAAGCCACAAGGGAAACATCTTAAAAAAAAAAAAAAAAAAAAAAAAAAGAGCAAGAAGACGGAGTATACAGTGGTCGATACATGGCTTCTTTTTTTTTTTTTTGTTTTTTTTTTTTTTTTTTTTTTTTTTTTTTTTTTAAACATGACTTCACATTGTATATTCTTCCTTCTCTTGGTAAAATCTGACAGATGACAATATTTGTTTTTGATTCCTGCAAGGCAGAGGTCTCTGAGTTCCTCCTGCAACTGACATAAAGCGAATGGAAAGTTTTCCTGGCTGCGAGTGTCACCAGGAACTTGCATTCAACACTTAAGACTTTCATCTCTTCCTTTAATTGATTATACATTTTTCTTTCCAGAGGCTTGGCCAAGGAAGACTCCTAAGCATGAAGTGAGGGATGCTGAGTTACACAAGCATGAAGCACAGATATTTAACTGACATCTCATTTTGTCAGTGGGGGAAACTATAGATGGATGAATTCTTCATTGAAACAAACATAATCAATCAGGTCAAATAACGGGGGATCGCAGGTGTGAAGCTGCAGCAGTCGGGACTGCGTGGGTGATGTTGTTTCTTGATGTAGGTCTGCTCCTATTTTGAAAAATTGTCCAGAAATAACGGGTGTTAGGAAGGGGGGGAAAAAGATAAAGATAACAAGGCTGAATAGTTTGGCAAGAGCAGCTTGTGAAGATGTATTTCTCGGAAGGTAGAGTCATTTTCACCTCTTCTTGAGGAAGTGTTGCCAAAAACAATTCATTGGAAGCATGTTTCACATTTTTTTCTTTTAACTGTGTTATCTTATTCATCGGTGAGGTCTGAATAGTTTGATCTCATTGTGAGAGAACATTCAATCCTTTAAATATCCAAACAGTTTGTGTAGATTGCAGCTTAAATGTGATGAACTGGACTTTTACAATAGCAGGATATGTCGTTAATTTTGACATATTTCTTTCCTTAAATATGACTATGATTCTTATCATTTTATACACGTTTGCTTTTCTTGTTAGAATGAGAGGGTCCAGAGACTGTATATGTGTGATGCCATGAGATAAACCTTTCCCATGCTGAAATCTTCTGCTATACAGTATATAGTTCTGAAAGCTACAAACTTTATTTTTTGGCACATATCTCAAGCACGAGTAAAGCCTTTTAAAGTCTTGTTATCCCCAAATGTAAAAAAAAAAAAAAAAAAAAAAAAAAAAAAAGATTTAATTCTGACACAGGCATTTTGACTGTCTCTGATTACACACTGAATTAATTAGGCTTAAGTCCATTTCTCTATGACACATACAGTAGTTATTTAACAACGTGATCCTTCCATATTCTCTTTGTCAGGGAGATTTTCTTTGCCACTGTCGACTTGTGTCTGCTCAATAGAAATCTAGATCTAGTCCTAGATTGTTACAGTGCGACAGTGTCAGTTGTTAAAAGTGCTGTATGAATAAAATTGAAATGTATTTAAATTGAGAATTAGTTACATACTACCACTGAACATTTGTACCAAGTTTATAAGAGGATTCAATTCACAAATCAAATCTGTTTGTCTTCTTTACCTGGACATATTTCTGGGTAGATGTGCTGAAACAACTCTAACATCATTAGGAGGTTAAACCAGGGCAGCAAAAGTCTGGTTCCCACTGTAATTAGGTGGTGATGTGGTTAATTTGCTCTTAGACCTTTCTTTGTGGCTGCCTGTTTATCTTAAAGTCTTATTGGATCCTACTTCCTTTACTTTTTCTCAATGAACAGCAAAATTGGCACCTTAGTCAGACTTATTTAAGGATTTTTTTTGTCCATCAAAGCAGAAATCTTGGAAGAGACTCGGGGGGCTTTTTGTTAGTAAGCACCTGGATTTCGCGAGGAGCAGAAAACATAAAGGGAAAGGAGTGAATTTACTGACAACAGAATCAAGATTTTACACAAGGACAGCGTTTGAGGACTGGGTGAAAGATTTTATATATTTCATAGCCCGTAGTGTAAAGCTGACTATAAACTGTGCTATAAAACACCATTGCCTTGAAAAGCCATGAGGCAATGGAGACTTTGGAGCTGCTCATGTCTGGGGAGATGAACACAACATGGAATATTCATTATCTAAAGTGAGATGTTTTAGACCAGGAAGATTCGACTGAAAATTTTTGAAGGGCCAGCTACGTAAAATTCCTTGCTTACCAAAAGGTCTGCATAAGCAACTAACATGACTAAATGGTGACAAGAGTTACCTTTTAATGCGTAACCATTAATGATTTGTTTATGGCTATAAGTAAGACAAATCAGTTTAAAGTGGTTATGTTTTGTTTCTCACTGGCACTTAACAATACCACTTTTGACTAGCGCCATGGACTCTGAACAGATGAGATCTGTTATTAATTTGAAGCAGAGAATAAACACATACTTCTCTGTTCAGTCGTCTTTAAACATTTTGTGTTTGTCATCAGCTTTTTTTTTTTTTTTTTTTTTAACCAGCCATGCCGTCGCTACACTACTCAGACCAGAGAGGGAACTTGGAAGAAAAAAAAATCTCTGCAAGTCTGTGAAAACTCTTTCAGTTCTCGATGAGCTTCCCTGCATGTAAATAATTTACATAAATGCATGTGATTGGATGCAGTAAGGCACAATAGAAGGCGCAATGGTTTGTCATTGGAAAACAAGTGTTGCTGAATGATTTAAGTTCTGCTATAGTAGTTTTTCAAGTGCTCGGTTTGACCGGTTTTTGACCGTTTGCTTGGTCCTTTAGTTGATGACCCATGTTATAAACATTTTCATTGACATTACTTTTTGATCATCACTTCATTTATTTTTTTGTAGTCATTGCTGCCTTCTTTATTTGTACATCTGATGGTCCACTACTTTGTCTTTGGACACAAAGGAATCAGAATGACTGGTGTTGAGCACAAGTGTTTTGAGATCACTAATTGTAAAACATGAATTTTTATTTGCAACAAAGTGAATGTGTAAAAAATGTAGAGCTTAAACCAACTTATCCTAAGTTATAATCGCAGAAGTGACCAAGCAGTGAAGGAATGTAAGACTTCCCAGCTTCCATGGATGGAGAAAAACCATTCAGGTGGTGAGCTAGGGGCTTTGTCTTCACTTGACCCAGGGGAGTACGGGTCTTTCTCACCCAGCCTAGCCTGTCCTGGGGTCGCTTTGAAAAGAGGCACCCTGTGTGTCCTTTTCGTAGCCATGAGAATAACTCTGGACCTAAGTAGAGTGCTTGATTGGCATGACGGCAGGCCGGGAGAACGAGCTCGAGGGGGCTGCCTTCAAATAAAGAAGGATGGCGGCTGTGACCGATCTACAGACAGATGGGTGGAGGGAGCAGAGGTTTTGATGAAGGATGGTTTGTCAAAGGGCCAAATCCCCATTCATAGTGGAGGTGGGGCCTTGAGACCAAAGACCTCAGGCATCTGCAGGGTGTCCGAAACTATAGGAGAAAGAGGAAGTTGAAGCAGAAAGCTCTGCAAGGTTGAGTGGAAGTGAGTGCTGGGAAGCAGCACACACACATAGACACTGTGGTATCATTGTCTTTAAAAGACAAAGATCAATGCTTTTCCTGTCTTAAATGCTGTCTTAATTTGCCTTTTTTCCTGATTTACTATATTGTGCAGGCGGACTGCATGCTTTCCACACCGAGGGAGCTCCATCTGCATTTCTGATTTAACCAGGATTTTACTGTTACTTTTAGCAGATGGCTGGAATTCCCTTCCTTCGCTCTCCCTTTTTCCCACCTGTGAATTTAATTAAGAGCCCTTTGGAGGCTGACAGTTATTAACCCCCTCGCATACCATCAGAGAGCAGGTTGGGAATTAATTGGCACGGCTTAAAGTGTTTATACATGTGCTCACTGGAGGTTGAGACAGCTTTCCATTCTTGTTGTGCTATGGATATGGTACATGTTTAAAGCCCGTAAGTAATAATATAATCCTTTGTGGAGATGTTTCATAGCCTTTCTGTCAGTCATCCAGCTTGTGCTGAGGATTAGGATAACATTATTCTTATCCCTAACTGCATTTGGACCAAAGTATTACAAAGGAAGCTTTCTGCTATGGATCATTTAGTTTTTTATATTCGATAGCGTCATGCATGATACAAAAGCTCTGTTGTTGTAATATTCTCTCGCGCCAGCACTCTTTGAGTAGCATATGATGGCTACACATTGCTTCAGCTTTTGTATAATTGTATAGCGGATGTATAGTTTGATCACTGCATTTTAGGCTAATTGTTAGGTTGAAGGTTGAATTCATTAAGTCGTAAATTAGTTTTGATTGCTCTTTAATGCAGATTAATTCTGACCATGAGCCCAGATTTCTGTTGGACATACACACGCCTCATAATCCCCAGTGTTAAATTAACCAGTGCAGTGTTTTTGTAAGACTGGCTGGTCACAAATGAGCACTGCAAGAGTTCATTCATCATTGTAGACGTTAAAGCAGCACTGTGCCTGCTTCAAACACACTCCAGAATGCTGCATGTTCTGTTGTGGAGAACATGTGGTGGCAGGTTCCATATCAGAAAATTCAGCCTTTCCTCTTTCAGCTTCGTTTTAGTTTTTTGAGTTTAAATTGTCCCCAGAAGCTCTTTTCTATTCAGTGCATTTTGTCATGATGAATAAATCCTGAAGGAACCCACGTGTCTTTGCTTGGACCACTAACAAGCCCACGATTTAGCTTGATTAAGGTTGTGATGGATAACAAAGTCTGCTTATGACTGAGACACACAGTCTTCAAATAAACCCAACAGTGTCTCAAGTGTCTCTGTTTCTCGTGATAAAAACAAGACAGGACTGAAGTTTCTGCAAAAGTATGAGACCTTACTGCTGGTTTTTGTGGTTGTATTGTAGTAGTTCTCTGTACAGGGTCACACAGAAGAAGTTCTTATCTTGCGATTTAATACAGACTGCTTTTTATTTTTGCAGACTTGATAAGGTAAGTTGATTACCATATGCAATAGTGCTACGCAGACTGAGATGAAGAGATCAAGTGTGCTGGAATTATTCAAAGGAGAAGAAATGAAATACACTGTGGTTTTGATCTGACTGAAGATATCAACTATTTAAGGAATTCCTATCCACAGAACAAGAGCTTCTCCTTAAACTCTCAGCTTATTATTCAGTAACTGCTATAAATTATTCAAAAACTTGAAACAAATAGGAGTTACAGGAGTGAGGAATGTAAGCCTGGTCCTGCTGATTGCCACTGGGAGTTTGAGAAGTGTATCACCATCTTCAGTTGTTTGATTTACCTTCTTACTTTGAGAAAACGTGATATTCAGAGACATGCCACACCACATGCAATTAGCCATGTAGAACACAGCGAAGGAGAGAATGAGAGCGAGAGCTTTATTGAATGTTCACTGTGCTCATTTGGTCTGTCAGTAATGCTGAACTAAGAAAACACAACATTGTGACTAATCCCAGAAACCACATACTGTCTCATAATACATTGTTTGTGTGCTTGTAATGTGGCCTATGACATTTATTCATCAGTAACCATTCTATCCTGGTGGATCTGGAGACTATCCCAGGAACACTGGGCACGAGGCAGGAATACACCCTGGATGGGATGCCAGTTCATTGCAGCATGACTTGTCGTGTTTATTAAATCTTTTCATTTTCATTCAGAGAAAATCCTGGGTGGCCCAGTGGTTCAGCAGGTAGATTTGCTACCTCACAGCTCCAGGGTTCCCAGTTCAATCCTCAACTTAGGTTACTGTCTGTATGGAGTTTTGTATGTTCTTTCAGTGTCAGTGTGGGGTTTCTCCGGTTTCATTTAAAACATTCTAGTCGGGGACTTGGCGACTTTAAATTGCCCCTATGTGTGAATAAGTGTGTGAATAATGCTCTGTGATTGACTGACATCCCATACAGGGTATATTCCTGCCTTTGCCTCAGTGATTTCAGGATAGGCTCCGGATTCATCTCAACCTTGACTAGTATAAAGCGGTTACTGAAGACGAATAAATGGAAAGGTGCTGTATTCCTGTGTCTGAGGAATACAGAGAAATTCTGAGAAATTTCCAAAGGCATTATGGGTATCATGTACTATAAATGATTTTTACGCTAACCCTAGTGTACATCATTTTCAGTGTATTGCATGATGTTGAAGTCCTTTATGCTTTTGGGAATTGCTATAAAATAGCAAAACTCCCATCATAATGCAGTGAATAAGATGCCATTTTGCACATCTTTGCCACTGAGAAATATGTGCAGAACCTTTTACACCATGATGTGGACTGACTTAAAAATAAATTGACAAATAAAATGGACATCATGTATAAGATTTATATTTTCTCTGCCCTCAGAGTGTAGTAGGCAGGTTTTAAATGTCAATTTGCTTTTGCTTTTCTAACTCATTCTGATTTACACAAGCCTACAGAGGAATTTTCGCTCAGTGCTGCGGGTGGTGATTAAGTGTTTCTGCACAGCAGGTGTGCAGTGCACTTAGCGGTTAGTTCACACCACTTAAGTAAGGGTCAAGTCCATGTGTGTTTACTTGAAATCGGAATCCAGTCGCAGGATAACACTTTTAACTACAACTAGCACACCAGTGTTGGTTTTTACTTTGAAATAACAGAAAGTTCTGGAGTTAAAATGGCATTACACATGGACTAGGATTAATAGGATTTAAAACGACTTCGCAGGAAGTTGGTCTGCCTCTTGTTCCGAATAAATGACTTTTCCATGACTACATATAACTTTGCCACGAATATCCTCTGTTTATGCTCCAAAGGGGGCTGAGGGATTAAGGTGGCTGGTATTCGCCTGATTACAGCGACCACTTTATGTAAACCATGAACTCATACCGAGAGGGATGGAAATCCTTTGATAATGCGCAGTCTATTTGTAGTTTATTATGTACAAAAACACTGCAAATAATAACCATTTCCTGTCTCAAGTTTTTATCACTATATATTTTATATAAATGCTCGTTCTGTACCCCAAAACACACAATTTTGTGAACCTTTAGTCATTTTTCCCCATCACATGCAGAGAAGTTGATGCAGTATATTACAATATATTATCCCTTCTTTAGTATTAAATTAGAGCTGGACCTCTGCACCACTCCTGTCTAGTGTAACCCATGCATCTTGTGCCGTCACCATTCCCAATCCCCCTCATTAACTCACCCCTGACATGCGTAGCTGAGATCTGCCGCTATACCACAGCCCTCGGCCAAAGCTTTTACTCATGAAGATCGGAGCTGAACCCTGAGCTCCTGCTGTAAATCCTGCTCTGTGCTTTGAGAACACACTACTGTGAAGGTTCGGCACATTTAGCTTGGCAGTCAATGGTTCACAAAGGAGCTTGTGTTGAAATGTAGAGAGATGTTTTTGGAGAAGTCTCATTAGAGCAGCTGTAGATTTTCTGAGGTGCACGCCCTCTGGGCCAAGGTTCAGGAAAGTTCATAGTTGCATAACATATATATCAATTATACTTAATAAAGCTCAGGAGCACAGAGGCCATTATAAGTGGCATTCTTTATAGTTATTAACATACAAAAATATACGCTAGGGTTACACCTCTAGTGCTCTCCGCATCGTGATTGAGGTTGAGGATTTTGAGTTTTGCAGTCTTGCCTTTCTCTCAGAGTGCATTTAAATCTAAACAACCATTTTGTCAACAATATGGGGCAAGTGAAATTGCACATTCAGTAAATATTGTAAGGGAAACATTGTGTTGAGAGCTACTTGGGAAATTTGTATTGTTGATAAATAGCACAGCTGTATTTGCATTGCATTGATATCCAACATTGACAGTGACAAAAGCAACTGTCGACCATCCATTTTCTATGTACATGTGTGACGAAGCAACAGTGCAATAAGCGACATTTGACTCGAAATGGTATGATGTGGTAAAGTGAGAAATCCAGATGGGTGGCTGTGGTTTTGTTAAGATGCCAGTTAAGCTGGTATGAAGCCTAGCATGTAACATGTAAATCTAGTTTGAATTCATTTGAAACAAAGAGCATGTGTATAACTCTTATAGGGGTCTGTAGGCTATACTTTTTTGGCTACTACCGCTTCTCATCAGAACTTAAATAAACACTGGACAGTGCACGCCCACAAGTGACAACAACAGTAATATGACACAGTACAAGTGGCACAGGCAACTAGGATTTGTGAAAGTGGGATTTGTAGCCTCTACTGGCATACCACTGTAACGGAGAAAAATTCAGCTGACATGGTTTTCTGTCCTAGATTGATTCTTGGTTTTCCTGGAAATGGCTATTTAACTCGTTTGTAAACAGTGAGATGTAGAGGATCCTGTGAAAGAAGCACCACCTGTAGCGTTTGCTCCTGTAAGGAGTGTGGCAAATTTAGGGCGAGACTTTTGTTTGTGTCATCTGGTTTGTCTGCATACCTTTCATCTGAACTCCACAAAACCCCATTGTGTTCAAGTACATTTGGGACCCGATAATTGGAAACAAATGGAGCAAACCGCTAGAGAAGGAAATCAGTGTGCAAAATTTTTAAGTGTATGTATGAACTTTCGGCCCTTTTTGCATAGGGCAGCCGCTTGAGGTTATTCATCTGTGGCCTCTACTCGCGCTCCTGCTTTCTGTCTCTATAGGAGGGCTTTTATTGTTGACATTCTGCCCTGCTCCATGGCACTCTCTCTGGGCTCGCCTTGTTAGACAGCCCCCTTCTGTGGATGTCAATCCCTGAGCTGAAAGAAGACAAAAGCCGCCTTTGGTTGGCCAACCGGCGAGCAGGTTTGGGGCGGTGCAAGCTGTCCATCAAAGGCAGACGTGCTGAATGCAGGTGGTGGGTGATGGTCTACAGATAAGGAGTCTGAAAGGGTGAAGCAGAGGGTTCGAGAATACAGGTTCTTTATCACTGGTTCTCATCTGGATGCTGTATATGATTTTCACAAGGCTGGCTGTGTTTACAGAAGACCACGGCAGCAGGAACACAGGGTTTAGCTTATATAGGTCACGGCAGTCTGCTTGATAGGATTGTGAGACAAGGAACATTCTTTCATTTTGAGAGATTTTCTCTATCTCCCTCCCGTTTTCTGCCTCGTCTCCTGCTTTTTATCTCTCTTATCTCTCTATGCTTGAAAGCAATCTTTTGTGTCTCATTTGGGAGAAATTATTTGTGGATCTCTCTATATCAACATTTGTCTTTTGTTCCTTTCTTTCCTTTGTTTTTCAGCCAGTTTTCCTACTCTTTTTAATTTTCTTCCTCTATTCCTGTATCCTTCTAGCCTTTTTTTGAGATGCCAGTAAGTGGAGCCAGGTAACTGTATTTCTTCACGTGTTTTCAGTTCTAGGACCTCTGGGGCCTTAATGATCCAGGAGTCTTAATAACCGTGTTTTTGCTCCTCTGTCATTTCAAATGCTTCACGATTTTGTGGGAGGAAAATTGGGGTTCTGTTCTATTTGTGATAGATGGCATTTGAGCTAAAATCCACACTAGACAGCCATGGACAGTTCTCTTTGGCAAGGATTTGTCTCTTGTCATAATTGACATTGACAGCCCTCTGATTTGCTTTTGGCTTAAAACAGCCAAAGGAAGAGTCTTTGAGATGAAGCCAGAACCACTATATTTGCTAATCAGAAAGAAAGGTAAAAAGTTTAGCTGACTTTTGCTTTTGCTGTTTAAAGGAATATTCCAGCAATTTCAACCTAATTTATACTGAGAAAAGGACTGAAAACCTGTTCACCTCTAAACTTATTTAGAACAGATGTCTAAGGGCAGTTGTTAAAAATGTCTCAATAAAATAATTAAAGAAAATTCAGATACAACCATTTAAACTAACACTAAAAAGGATTTAGGATGAGACAGACATGAGAGAAAGTCTTACCAAAGTTGACCTTATGTAGTTTTATCCAACTTTCCAACACTGGCTGCAGTAAAAAGCAGTTCTGGCTACTTGCGGACTTTCAAAGGATTTGTGGTACCCATGAGCAATCAGGCATCAAAATATAAAAACAAATTCTCCCTCCTAAAAAGGTCCTGTCTTTGAAAGGACAAACTACAAAGGTTTAGAGCTTATTTTACAAATACCTTTGGCTGAATAAATCATAAATTTGTTTAAAAAACTAACCCTTAAACTTTTATTGTAACTGGGCTTCAACTAAACTGCTTTTTTGTTTATTTCAGTATGGATAAACAAAATAAAGGAATGTCCATGGTAACTGTGCATACTATACAAATGTACATGTACATATAAATGTAAACTGTAAATGTACATGTATAAATGTAAATACAAATGTAAATATACAAATGTAAATGTACTATACAGATGTGATAGAGATTAGGTCCAGTGTACACACACAGGCCTTCATACACACTACATACTTTACTAGTCTACTTGAAGTCCAAACTATACAGAAATATACTAGGAACAACTATGAAAATACAGATTGAAGCCCAAGGGAACTCATTTGAGGAAACATCTGGGTCCTTACCAAAAACTGTAAGGTAATCTTACTTATAAACCATAGTTCATAAGTCTTGAAGATTTCATTAATACACATTAAAACTGTTTCTTTCTCTCTGTCACCAAGTATGTCTCCTAATCTTTCTGCGTAGACTAACTTGAAAGTTGGTGCAGATGTTTATATAAGATTAAAGCTGACCCAGCTGTGCACATCTGGACCTGCGAGTAAATTTGTTCAGTGAGGAAAATGAAATGTCTTTTTTTTTTTTCTTTTCCTGACAGTGCTATTACTATTGCAAAATGATGGTTTGATTAGACAAAAATTAGTTTGCTTAATTGATTATTTTTCAGAGACTACGTGCATTAGAAAGCTGCTAGAGTCTGGTACCTTTCATTTCTCTGACCACATCCAAGAGCTGCCTAATTTAATTTAACAATCTCAGACTTGTGAGTGCACATATGTGTGTACACACATGAACATAACAGATAGCCTGTGAGATTGCAGCCTTTAAGATTCTGAAGCTTGTAGCCAGAAAAGTGTACTGCATTTAGCCTATAACCCAATTAAAATATGAAGCCTTGACTATTAAACCTATAACCCTGATACATCCCTAACTAATCAGATATACCTTTTAACCACCTATGCCACTCATTGTCTTTTCACCATAATTCTCAGTATCTGCATTACAGTTTTGCCGAAACCTCATTCCCAGCCAGTGGCATGCTGTGCCATGGATCCACTTACCCAGTGCATCTCTTCCCTCCCATATCAAAACAATCCCCGCAAGTTTCAAGACACAGAGACAGATTTTCCAGCTTGCTGCATATTACCAGGATAACTGCAGGAGACTGTGCATGCTTTAATGTTTTTCAGGCGTATTTAATATGATGCAAAACAACAACAAAGCAAAACATCATTTCACAACCAAAGGGGCCGTCTCTGGCTCTTTCACCATTTGTTTCTGGACCAAATGAAAGTGGGACCAGAAGGAAAACATTGATTGCTGTTCACACTCTATACAAGATTCCGTCCTTCAAAATGCTGTGGCCCTGTTTCAAAAACATCAGCTTTGCATTGTCCAGATCTGGAATGCATGACTGCATTTATCACAACTTAGTAAGATTTTACTGTTCCCAGTGCGCAATATACTTGTCAGTGCCATGTCGTGGGTATTGTGAAACTGTTAACAGACGACTGTAGAAATTCACTTTGTCATTTTTATTTTTTTTTATTTATTTATTTATTTATTTTTTGCTATACTCCTGGAACATATTTCTAGGGATCAATTGGCATGGATGCTGTGTATGTGGATTTAAAAGGGTATGATTTTGATTAATAAGAGCTTTGAATAATGTAAGCAAAGAATTTCCTCTGCGTTCTTCCTTAGTCATTTTTTTGGGGGGCTTCTTTTGTTCTCCTCACGAACTGTTGTGGCACTGTTTCAAATGTTCTCTCATAGAACATCTGAGGGTCAGAAAGTGGAAAAAGTAGAAGGACACATGTGGGCAGCACATGAAGAAGCGAGGCAAAGATCTTGGAAAGCCGAGGCAAAAAAGTGATGGTATAGCTTTGGTTGTTTATTAACATTTTATGACTGTATTGTGTTTAAAAATACACATTTTGCCATCTTACAGTAATTAAATTCAGGCCCAGATGGAGCCTGGAGGAGTAGCAATGTGCTTATTGTTGAAGTGAGAAATGCCAATCTTTATAGTCAAGTTTGATAGTCTTATGGGTGCTTTTCAATGCCATTTGGCAAAGCTGCAGGATTTAACCTTTAACGCTCTCTGCTTTTATTTACCTCAGATGTCTTAGAATATCATGTGTTGTAAAAAAAGGCCAGGCTTACAGTTCCGTCTAACCATCTAACCATCTGTTTTATTTGTTGGTACAAATGCAGAGACACAGGGACAGATCTATAGATCTTTCAACAGACAGGGTTAAGCACCTTGAGCCTAGTAGGGAATTTCTGCTATAAAGACATTGCTTTTAAAATTGTTTGTTGCAGTACAGCAGCTGTAGATTTTTTGGAAACAGTCTGAGAGAAAGTAATTTCAATGTAATTTCATGCAAATTCACTAATCAAGAAATGATTCAGTAACCACTGTCTGTCTATCCTTGTTCTCCATTGGCTTTCTTTAACTGTTTCCTTTTGTGCCTAATCTGCTAAATAACCTGCTAAATACATTTGACATGCGTGCAGACGCTCCACTCAGTCAAGAGACCATGTGTCAAATGAATTCATAACCATAGCACGTGTTTTTACTATCAGCTGTGATTGATCATCTTGTCGTCTGTGTGTCTTTTGAAGCAAGCAAATATTTGACCTGAGATGAGCTTTCTGAGTCCTGTGTTTTAGCCTTGCTGGCAGGCCATTATGGAACTATGGGCAGAAACATGTAGGAATTGTAATTGACAGGCTTTAAGACTGGTGAGTGGAGATGGAATGGACTGATGGTATTGTAATGAGAAATCTGTCTTACCTTTGATCCTGGATGTTGAGATGTTCACTGAACTCTTGTGGAGGTCTAACTATCTGCAGGCTATTTTGGAAAAGGTTTCATATCAATACTATTTATTCATGGTACTTTGACATGGATTTGTATGCTACAACTGTAATAAAATGCTATTAAGCATAAGAATGGGCAGTAATGGTGGGTGTATATGTATGCATTTTTCTCAGTGAACAGGACGGGAAAAGGGCAATTTACCATGTTTTTATTTTGAATTGGATTGCACTGTATTTATTTTTTTAAACATTATTGAATTTTTTAAACAATTTTTTCCTGAAGCCAAAGGACTCATTTATTTTTATGTATCCAATTCTAATAACGATTTCATCCGTTCTGGAATTGTATCAAGTTTAGAGTCCAAATAAACCACTTCATTTCTGCCAATGATGCTACTTACAGCAGTTCAATCTATCTCTTCCTGTAATTCCTCATTCTTGGTACTGCCTCGACTTATAGTGTAGGATTTATAAAAGCTTAACTGGCTAAAAGTGAGGGATGTTTAATTTTGGGTTGGATCTGGCTTTACCTTTACTGTGGGCGACTGGAAGTATTTATGGTTTTTACTCTCCTTAGAGTCCAAGTTGAAGGAAAACCGTAAACGCAGCAGAAAGAGCATATGGAATATCTGCAGTCTGCATTTAAGGTCCTGTACCATTTATCAGATAATTCCAAGGTCTTTTGCTTGGTGGTGTTATTTATTAGAAGTTACTGAAGTGGGATCCAGCTATGCAAAGAGCTGTGTGGTGCCAAGAAGATTGTTACTGTCATGCTAAGAAGAAGGTTTCTCACTTAAAAAAAGAGTTGGGACAGACAACAAAGGACACATTAGTGCTGGATGTACAATGCTATTAGGAGCTGTAAACATCAGCAGCTGCAAGGATGTCTATGGTAATTGTAGCAAAGTACTTGGGTATATTTGACTTTCTTCTTCCGGTCACACAGTGTAACGGTGAATTCACGGCATATTTTTCAATGATTCAGCTAATTTTGCCCAATAAAATCAGCAGATCACAGCCCTCAGAAGGCGAATGTTTAAGTTCACATACAAAAGTCTAAGTAGAAAGAACTTGGGTACTGGTGGTATTCACACACCCATCCGTGAACTAATCTGACAAAATTTCTGACAGGATTTTTAAATCATATCCATAAATGCTTGTAATCTCTGCTGCTAACACTAAACTAGCTCACATGAGCTAACCTGACAGGCTTTCTGACAGGATTTTTCAAGACATATTCATAAATGTCTATAATCTCTGCTGCTAACACTAGTCAACTAGCTGCCAGTAACTAACCTGACTCAATTTCTGATATAATTTTTAAGTCATATTCATAATTGTTTGTAATTTCCACTGCCTACCATGAGCTGACCTCACATATTTTCTGGAAGGATTTTAAGTCATATTTATAAATATTTATAATCTCTGCTGTTAATGCTAGCCAGCTAGCTGCCATGAGCTAACATGACAGGCTTTTTGACAGGATTTTTAAGTCATATTAATAAATGTTTATAATCTCTGCTGCTGTTAACCAACTACCATGATCTAACCTGACAGGATTTTTGACAGGATTTTAAAGTCATATTCATAAATGTTTATTTCTCTGCTGCTAGCCAACTAGTTACCATAAGCTAACCTGACAGGATTTGTGACAGCATTTTTAAGTCATATTTATACATTTTTATAAATGCTGCACTTATAGTAGGTACGGAATAATATTCTTTAATATTAAATAGTAAGCTAGAGGTTTATTTTGTTAAAATTTTTCCATTTTTATGAAGTGTATGAAAGTATATCAGCTTCTCCTAATGGTCCTGCTAATGCTGCAAGAGTAAAAAGAACTCAGATAAACACAGAGCTCTATTTATCTTATAATGCATAAAGCAATTATACTAAGCAATTAATTATGCTTTTTTCAATAACGTTTATGCTGTCAGCATAAATGATCAAAAAAATTGTTCCACCATTTTAAGTTAAAATCTTGCACCTGCTTACACTAACATGGGACTAAAACCTAACTAAGTTTTCTGATTTAGCTGTAATTAACACGTAGAGAATAATGAGGTCTTTCGATTGTTGTCTTGACCAGTAATGTTGACAGGGCAGCTGTTTAGGGCTTGACCATTATGAGGCCAGATTTGGGAGCTGCAGTAGAGTCTAAATTAAAGCTGTCACCTTGACATATTTCTGTTCTTAAATCAAGATCGTCAGCCTGTAAAGTCCACAATTGACTAACATTTTAGATGCATTTTATTGTTAACTGTCAGTGCTACTTTCCAGTACTGAACTTTATTCCTATTAGACCTTACACTTGCCATGACGTCACTGGAAGAATTTTCTTCTCAAATATTAAGGATGTGACCGCAAAGCAGTAACAACTGTGGTATTCTCTCTGAATTTGCGCAGACATTTACTGTAGAGGTGGAACTCTGGTGAGTGACAGCCTGCACAAAAACAAATAAAAAGCCAGAATGTTTGTGTGGCCGATTGTGGGTTTAACCCTCTATTTGCATGTCATTATCAGCCTGTGCAGGGCCACAAAGTGCCCATTCACCCCTGCGTGTTGGAACAGCACTGGCAGTGGTAACAGTAGGAGACTCACACTCGCGCACACACAGCTGCGAGAGTTGCCCAGAATTAGTTTCTGAAATGGCAGATGTCAGCTGGATGCCTGGGACTGGCACAGAATCTTGTTAGCCCATGTGGGTAGGTGCTGAAAGCAGGGCTCCATCTGATGTGCCAAGGTGAAACTCAATCCTCTGCACCCAAGAAGCTAAAAGGATCGTGTGGGTGTGTCCTTCATACTATTAATGTCTCTTAGTGTAAGTATTGGTGTAATTTTTACAGTTAAACATGAGAATGTGTGTGTTTTTATCAGTGCATATGCATAATAGTGTATGTGTGCTTATTCAACATACTGTAATTCCCTCTTGAACAATCCTGCAGATAGTAGTCAGAAATTAAGGGTTAGGCATTTTTAGGCAAAGAAAATTGAAGAAAGCACCAAAAAAGTACCAAAAACTGTGAGGAAAGTTAAACAGATAGGGCTGTTAAATTACTTTAAAACTTGTATTCAAATTTTCAAAAAGATTCAGAAAGATTTAGTATTCAAATGAGTATTAATACAAGTATTGATTAATACATAATTTTGTACCACAGACAAACATTTTAGCAGTAGTGCTACAGTATGGGCTCATATCACAAACATTGCACTAGGCAAGTTTTAAACATGTACAGTATATAGTGACACACATTGTGTATTATAGAAATATCAAGTACTTCACTAATGTTACGTTACACTCTGAATCAAAATTGAGTCTGAAATTGTAAGTATAATATACGTGTGTGTGCGTGTGCGCGCATGTGTGCACGCACATAATGCATTGAGCGTTTGTCAGGCTCATTGATCTGTAATAGCACAGCAAAGTTTCATTCATCAGGCGTGGCGTGACCCCTTCATACGACCTGCATTGTTTCCATAGGAAACATCTCTGTCTTCACCACTCTTTCCATGTCTCCTGCGGCACCATCACTCAATCCATCAAGCTAACTCATGCTGAAGGCCTTGAAATTGTATTTTTGTAGCAATCAAGCAAGATTGGGCAAGGAAAGGGAGCACAGTATTGTGCCTGTGTGTTGAGTGGGGGGAGAGTTCCATATCTGCTGAAAGATTGCTGGGGGTGGAGGGGAGAAGACACACACACACACACACACACACACACACAGAGAAGACTGGAATATACACATAAGGTTTCATGTTTCAGGAATGTTTGCATGTGGGGCTACATGGAAAAGGAAATGTAATGTTACCTACAATGATTTCATCATGTTAGTAGAATGATGATTACTATGAATAATATTCAGTAGTAAAGGGTAATTTTAGATTTTACGGTAATATCTAAAACGATAATCTCTTTAGAATTTTGCTGAATAGTGAAATCACTGTTAATTAAAACAAAAAGTTTAACTGCATTTTGTCATTTTGAATCAACAGGCTGCTTCCGTATTGTACATTGTGCAAGCCATTTCCAGAATCTTTGGCACCCTTTATGAATATGAGCAAAAATAAATATGTAGAATGATAATACATGCACTGAGTTTCATTTTACCACAATGTCTGTTGTATGGAAGATTGCTTCTGCCACATATGAGAAAAATATTACTCACAATTGCGAGTTAGTATTATGCAGTTGCGTCTTTTATCATGAAATTGAGAGTTTATATCCCACAATTGCAGCTTTTTAACCCACGATTGTGAGTTAGTATGACTTTGTGTTTCCAAGCCACACCCACAGAAAAGAATACTTCAAGTAGGTTATATTCCTTTTGTATATTCTGCTACACATGCTTGCGGTGTTGTGGTTTGATTATTGGAAACGGAATCACTGTTGCAACTGTGAAATATCAACTTGCAGTTGCGAGGAAAAAAGTTGAAGATAACTCATTTGTGTGAAATCAACTTACTGTGCATGATATTAATTCTCAATTGTGAGATAAAATTTGCAATAGTGAGATAAAATAGTGTAATATTTTCTCAAATATTCTCATGGCAGAAACAAGCTTCCATAATTTTCGAATATGGTGACTGAGATGGCTGTTACAAAACATTGTGGGTTTTTTTTATTTTATTAAATATCTGTTTGCAGTCTAAACCTCTTGGTAGAGACAGTGTTTTGGGCCAAAATATCCTTATTCACAAAGCCATTATTCTTTACGAGAGTCGCTTTTCCAGCAGCCACAAAACAGCCCCAAACCATCAGTGATCCACTACCATGTTTTACAGTGGGTTTTATTGGATTTTCTTTGCATGGACTTTCCTTTTTTCAATTCTGCAGATTGTAGTCAGAAATTAGGGCAAACATCCCAAAAACTGTGATGAAAGTTAAACAGATAGGGCTGTTAAATTACTTTAAAATTCATATTCAAATTTTCAAAAAGATTCAGAAAGATTTTGTATTCAAAAGAAGTTTCCTTTTTTCACCAAACATGCAGGTGATTGATGTTTGTTGCCATAGAATTTAATTTTAGCCTAATTTGACCACAACATGATTCAAAGATCTGGAATAATATACAATCAACAAAATTATTGGCACCTTTTCAAAGAAGATCTTCCTGAAGGCAACCCACAAGATCCAGTAAATGAACAAGCATCATAAAACTACAATTTGAATCATGTTGTGGTCAAATTAGGCTAAAATTAAATTCTATGGCAACAAACATCAATCACCTGCATGTTTGGTATATAACATATAACCCATATAACACATATAACCCATTTTGCCTCCAGATTGCCACAGTGTACAACTAAATAGACATTTAAACCAGTATTTACAGTTGAGTCAGTAAATAAAAAATCAATATAAGCTAAAGTTTAATCAGCCATGATTACATCATGATACGGCCATGATTGCAGCCAATCATGATCACAGTTAAAATTCATCGATTCATTGTTCAGCTCTATGACAATATTTTATTGTGTATGTTGTGTATGAAGAGGTCTCTAAATCCCCAGAGGAAAGAAGAGAGGGTTTGGAGTTTTACTGGGTTCCTCTTTCGGATGAGAGAGAACGAATCCCTGTCCCAGCAACGCTTAAATTACTCAATCAGTTCCACACCAATGACATGGTGCAGGAATTACGAGTGCAAAAATCCATGACAGCACACACAGAAACCAAAATTGGAGACAAAAACCATGAGAAGCAAAATGTTGCATAGTTGACGGCCTCAGAGTTTTGGCCTGTCTCCTGGGGTCTGTTACAGGTCACTGGAGGTACGGACTAATGAGGCCACCCATGTCAGGTTCATGATCAGGCCATTAACAAAGCCTCACACGTCGAAATAAACAGCTGTGAGGATGGCTGATGTGGAAGACTGAGTGAACAGAAATGACAGCAGCACACAAATCACAGGGTAAGGAGTGTGTTTCTGGTGTGCATATGTCGGTCTGCAAGTTCACATGACTGTTCTTCGCTCTTTCACACAGACCATTAGGGAGAGCTCGGATTTTGCTGATGTCAGTATCTTGACAAGTCAGCTCAGAGAAATGTCTGAACACTGTAGGATCTGTTTAGAGTGATGCCAGAGTGAGAGTAAAGCAATAGTGGAAATATGTGAGAAATGTTCATTTTGTCTCCTCAGGTTTTGTGAGGAGTGTTTATAGAATTTTTTTTTTTTTAATAAAAAATTGCTGCTCAGATAGAAAATTAAAAGGATCAGTATCATAAATGAGACTTTTCCCCATTTCTGCTACTTTCTCCACTGGAAACGGCACCTAATGTTCCCTCTATAACCCTTCTTTAACCCTAGTAAGTGACAAGAAGATGATGTCTCTTCATAATTGTAAGACATGTAGTTAAGATTTAAATGTAGGGGTCAGCATTCATTTTTAACAACTTCATTTCTATTAGGTTTAATAAAATACAGCTTGTAATTGAGATTTAATCTAGTACTACTTCCTTCTTCTGAAATCTTTAAAGTTCCGTTAGAGTTTAACTGTGTGTTCAAAAATAGACACTGTCCAAAAAAACAGAAAACCACATTTAGATCCCTAAACCAGCGTAATTGTCAGTCAAAAATTGCACATTGTAAAAAATGTTCTTTGGTCATTAGTTGAAAATGGTGGTCATAATGCAACCGATTTCCGACAGTGTGAGAAAATCTCAGAGTGTGACCACTGCTATGAGGCTCATCTAAAAGCCACTAATAGGAGGATGGCATGGGATTAAACAGAAACACACAGGACAGCTACAAATACAGTAGTGGCAATGGTGAAACATACAACATGCTACTAGACAGAAAAAAAAATGATCCTTATTACCTTAAGCTCACTTTGAAGAACATTTCACTTAATGCAGGCTGATTTTCTGTCACTGTGGCCCTGGATCATGTCGACTGATGACATAAGCAAACCATTTTCTTTAATTGTAATTCTATTTTTAATTGTTCTTCATTACATAACCTTAAAATACTAGTGTAACTGCACAGTCTAAAACCAGCTGGAGACAGCGGCAAGGAAAAACTCTGACACGATATATAAAGTTCACTCTACAAACCGTGATAGGATAAGTTGGTTAGTGGATCCAAGTTTCTTTCTTCTTTTGCTGTTCCAAGTCATTGGTGTTGAATTGGTACTAAGGAAGGAACTAATGTTTCGAGGAAAAACAAAGAACTGGGAGATTGTTGGAGAACCCACCTCAAGGAATCCAAGGATTTGCTACTTTACTATATTACAACTAATTTGCAGAAATTTGTTAAGGAGAAGTTCATAATCCAAATGCTGCTTGTCGCCATTTTGGTTGTTGCTGCCTCCAGGTTTATGACCTCCTCTCTGTGAGCTTACATAATAAATAAATAGTGGTCTGTTGCAGGGTAATAAAATCAGTGCTCTTGAACCGCACAGTTTTCTTTTAATTCTATACACAGAGGTGCTGCACCCACAGGCTATTTATACAGATGTTCAACACGTATTTCTAGTTAGCTGAACAACTTGAGAAAGGTAAAAATACAAGTTGAGGCTGTCTCAGGCCATGCAGAATCTGTCCACACCCTGTTAAAATGACCATCTTTATTAATAGATGGACTGTGACTTTTGGTATTTTTAGCAGGCGTGATTAAAGCCTGCTTGATATCTCCCTTGGCCTTTTTTTTTATTTTTTTTTTTTTTTTATTTCAAAGCTTATGAATCACAACCTTCCTTTCCTTTCTCACTTCCAGCCACACCTGTACAGATGTTCCCTTTCTACTCCCCCACTCATTTGTCTGGTAGGTGAGAATGTCAGGGAGGGGTAGAGGGATGAGCTGGGAGGTACTGAGAAAACCAGGTGGGGGTGAGGGATAGAAAGAGGGAGGAAGAGATTATCAGTCATCCGGGCCGTGTTTGGGAAATGACACGTCTGGACAAATGGACTTGAGCAGAAAGTTCACAGTTACTTTATCCGGTACTGTGGAGGAGAGGAGGGTGATGTGATCATGCTGTTACTTCATCATCCTCCTTTCTTTCCCTCCATTTTCTCTGCTTTATGCTGCTTCTTCTCCTTTTTAACTATTTTGAAACACCTTATTCCAGCTTTGCTTGCAGTTCTTGTCTTTATTCTTGGATGCACATGCAGCTTCATTACAGTTGTTGTTCATCAGAGTTGATATATTGATGAAACATGCTCTAATCCAGGGGTTCTCAAACCGTTTGCAGCCATGGACCACTTTTAGACTAAAATAATTTCCAAGGTCCCACTAATGATAACTTTTCCAAATAATAATCCAACTATTAAAACACTAGGCACAACAGGGCAACTATGTACCATTCTATTCATTTAATTTGAGTTAATTTACTATTCATTTATTTGGCTGGTTGAGCAGGGAAGTGTATCAATTAGTGTTAGCTTTGGAATGAGACCCAAACAAACACCAGAGCTATACCAGGGGCCAGTGCAAAAGCAAAATTAAAGAGGTAAAGGACTAGTGGCAGAAGAAATATGATAAAACAAGCATATATTAGGTTCAAAACATTACAAAAGGGTAGAGAGACATTGAATCTATGTGTTTAACAGTGTGTTATGGGATGGCAGGGCAAACTGGGAATGATAGAAAAGTACTATCAGTTTCTCTTTCAAAGCTAAAAGTCGTTCATTAGCAGCGTTGAGCTAAAATGCTTCTAAATGCACAACTATCACATACAAAACTGATATGAGCTTAAATGGATCCTCCAGACACTATTTAACTCACTTTGAGTGACTCACAGTTCAGAGTTGAATATAGTCCAGAACTGAGGCCACATGACTGTGTGTGTGTGTGTGTGTGTGTGTGTGTGTGTGTGCGCGCACACTTGTGTGTGGCGAGACTAGCTCATTTATCATAACCATTTATCAGAGCTTGTTGAGAAATGCCCCTGAGACTATACGTTACAGCCCCATTTTAAAGTGACTATGCTTGATCGTGTGTGTGTGTGTGTGTGTGTGTGTGTGTTTCACATATATAAACATTCAGTGGTATGGAAGGTCTCCATGGTGTTTAGAGTTTAGTAGAGTACAACCCTTTGTACCATATTGTAGTGGTGTGTTTTAATCTGTGTGTGTGTGTGTGTGTGTGTGTGTGTGTGTGTGTGTGTGTGTGTGTGCTGTTATATGGGGAGATTCTCATAATCACTAAATATACAGTATAGAACAGGACATTCTGGGGAAGCTGTTTAGTATAATTGTGTATCATCAGCGGACAATGAAAGTCGACATTGTTTGTAAATAACATATCCAAAGGGCTGTATATAAAGCGAGTACTATAGAGGGCTTAAAACAGGGCCTTGTGGGACACCATACTCTAAGGAATCTCCATTAACGCTAACAAACCGGTAACGGTCTGTCAAGTAAGAGCTAAACCAGACAAGAACTCTGTCTGTCTAAACAACTCCACAATCTGAGACAAGCAGTACATCATTACTCGCTTTAGCCAGCACAGATTCTGCACCATGATTCTTCCAGAAACCAGAGAGAAACTTCATGCTTATAAACAAACAGTTGTTGGGCGACAGCGTTCTACACATACACCTACTGTTATTCATCAGTGCCTTCTTTGTGGTTGTTTTGGAATAACTTTATGTTTAAACATCCAATCATCGTGTAGTTTCAAGACTGCCCCATCAAACTGTATTCCAGTACACAGCTAGCATGGCCGAAAAGGGAGAACCAGGAGACTTGCCAGAGTTTTTCTTTCCCATTCTGACTGGTTTCCTGTTCTCTCACTGTTTTGTCCCACCTGGGCTGTGTCTCAGTCCTGGACCCATGCAGGCCCCCTGCACTAATGCTCAAGCGACAGGGTTTTAGCAGTGCAGCCTCTCTGTGGAAGCTCACTAACTCTCTCTCAGCCTCTTGTTCCCTCGCTCACTTGCTTAGCACTGATCCGCGAACTGCCCCTGACCTCCAGGGGCTCTGTGATTAATGTACCCTGCACAACGTTTCAAAGAAAGCAAAGCTTACTGCAGAGGGAGGGAGCCAAAAGGCCGCTCAGTGAGACTAGAGTGCTTGGAGTGTAACTGTACAGTAAGAATTAAAAGGAGACTGTGATTTCTATTTTAAATCCCCACAAACAAATGGTGCCTAATTCCAGACCAAGTTCTCTAGTTCTACATAAAGACATTTCTCAGCTGACTGAGGGGGAAAAAGTATTAGGTGTAAAAAATTGGATTTAGAATCCAAAAAATCTTTTTATTTCTTTCTTTATTTTTTAGATAAATTAAATCTTTTCATAAAAATGTGCACTCATACTTATGTATTAATCTTGATACAAATATTTCAGTTAAATTTACTAGGCATACTTGATTTAGTTTATTTAATGTCTCTTAATCAAGTTCAAAGAAGCATTGTAAAGTTAGGATCTTATTCATTGGGAGAGACAGTGTTTAATATGATGCTCGCTCCACCATTTAACGATGATTTTTGCGCTGCGATGTTTTGGGGAGACTCAGCACTGACACACTAACCATTCTGGACAGTTCCTGTAATCATAGCTAATATCCATGTTTTTGCTTTCTGCTAATGCTCTCAATCACAGTGTGTTCAGTTACACAGCGCAGGTCAGCGGTTGCCTCCCTTCTGTGAATTGGCGTAGAGATGAAGTACGAGTTTCTCCTCGCAACCTCCAGATGCTGAAAACTGAGACGAGCACCCTGTTTTTGTAGAGCTAGGTAAAGCTCATAAACAAGTTTTATTCCCAAACAGAGCTGTGATGGTTTAGAAATTAGATTTACTGCCTTTTTTTCTTTGTGCTTTCTAGAAATTTCCTTACATCTAGTCGTCTGCTTTTCAGGTTAGATCAGATTAAAGATTAAAAATGGCATCCACTTTGTGTACACATTTATTATATGTTCTTATACATTATGTGGATTTTTGGCTATTCTGCTGGCTATACTGACACACACACACACACACACACAGACACACACGTTTATCTAATTGTCAGTGCAAACATTAGAGTGCACTCATCTGACAAATAACTCACTATACACGAGTGCTAATTCCTCAAATACATCTGTGTGAACATCACCCTTTTGTGTTGTATGGCGAAATTAGACAAATAACATGAAGCAACAGTTTCCCTGCTGCATTCCATCACGTTTATAACGTATTATTATTGTACTTCTATAATGCTGATTGTTCAGCAGTTTGAAAATGGAACCCTAAGTCATATATTCAGGTAGAGACAGTGTATCATAACCAGTTGAATTTCGAATTCTGTGTATTGTTCCACCTCTGTACATGTTCGTATACGCTTTTTAAATCATCAAAGGGAGGATCAGTGGCAGACAGAAAGCCTGCAAAAAGCAGATGTTCCTGAACTGCTCCTAATGGGAACAACAAACCTCCTTGCTTGTGTGTGATCATCATTTCTGTTTTATGTCTTCCTGTGTGTGGGCTCTGAATCCAAACAACTAAAGAGTTGTTAAAAAAAAAAAAAAAAAAAAAGTAGCATTTTTTCATACCCATGTCAAAGCAGCGCTGATTATATTCGGAAATGCCGACTCTCTAATTAGTCAGCTTTGGTTTCGTGTATCCAAAACTGGCATTACATTCCCGAGGCTTATGCTCTGTAATATGATACGTATAACATGGTAATATGTTACTTATTACTGCTACTCTAAATACAGCAACCCGGACTCAGTCCTGTAACACATTTATATGCGAATAAAGAATGCCTGATTGTATTAGCATTATGATTGTTTTAGTGCGTAGAAGGATGTTGTGTGTGTGTGTGTGTGTGTGTGTGTGTGTGTGTGTGTGTGTGTGGGAACAGCAAGAAAGCAGCTCGTTCACCTAGCTGACCTCTCGACCCCTTCGACCCCGGTGTCTGACTTCATAGGAGTGAGTGACCCTGTGCAGAGTCATGGCAACCTGCCCTCAAGCCTAATCCACCCTCCCCTCCACCCTCATCTACTCACGGTGGTTAGTTGCGAGCGCTTGATGATGCTCAGGCACATGAACAAAGAAAAGCGGGTTACGGATTGGGTATGAAAACAGAAGACTTTAAAGGACAACATAAATGTCAGAGGATCGCATAGAGGTCAGAATGAGTGTCAAGACTCGGGGGGTCACGAGGGGTGCAGGCGGGCTGCAGTTAATACCAAGTATTTGTTTAGTCACGGAAATCTTGTTAACAGCACTAACACTAAACGTGGAAATACTTATACGATTTCTGCAGAAAAAGCAACTCTTATTAAGCTAAATTAGGAGTAACAACATTGCATTTTCTTTTTTTTATGAAAACAAAGTAGTTTTATGTGCAGTGGTTGCTGTTTGAAGCATTACAAATTTTATTTATTTTGTGTTTTTCAGATGCTTATTATTATTTTTTTTAGGTAGTGGTGGGAGATGAAAAAAATGACAAAAAAATATCATGTCAAGATACTTAAACATTTCTAAGATATATGATATGTATCATAATATACAAATTTGTATATTTTTGCTAACAATCTGCCAGCAAAACAGCAGAATTGCATTAAAGAAAGCCACATTTTGAGTTTAATGATCTAATGATTTAACATCTACCAAAAAAATTATTTAATACTAAAAATGAGGTAAAAAAAAAAGAACATTAGGTACGAAATGATATCTTCTGACAGTTTTAAAGATTCAACACAAAATATTAACATCTAATCAGCTGCTTCCTATAACATTTTGTAGTTATTATAATAATGATGCTCACAATATTCTCAGAAAAGTGTATTTTGACATAATTTATTGTTATAGCGATATTGTATGATGATTATTTTACTTAGCCATACATTTTAGACTTGAAATATGCTTATATTTGAATAAAGGGCTGGAAAATACTTGACTTTTCAATCATAAGTGGCCTAAAAAACGTACCTCAGACAAATATTTTTCAACAAGTTAAGAGTTCCATAGCACTCGACAATGCCAAACAACCTCTTGATGAAGTTGACAGTAATACTAGCAGTTATACTCCTTAAATGTGCACAGCTCATAAAGCAGGTTCTGTCCACTAAATATTTACCTGCTGCTGACATTTATATGTAGTGAGAAGTAGATTACGAAGTTACTTAAGCATTGAAATAAATTAATGTTATTTTCAAACCGACAGATAGCAGATAACTAGCTAGCAGTGTTTCAACATGGTCACTAATTAACATTAGTTTACCTTTTGGAAATGTATCTACTGCCTTTTCCTTAAATTCTTTTGTTTATGCCAAATACATTGAGCTGAAATGTTGATCTGTGTTGTAAGGTTCTGATTGTCTAAGTTGAAAATGTAAAATTTTCACATAAGAAACATTGTACCAGCCAAAACTCAGTTTTTAATCATTTATCTTCATTTATACGTTATTTATTTGTTTATTTATTTAATTTTCTTTTCATGTAAACCAAAGCGCAGGAAGACACAGTAGGGTCACATGTTTTTGGACTATTTTACGAAATACCAATCCTTTTTTTCTTTCCAGGACAGGAGATTTGGATATCGAAACATGCGAAACCAGTTTTTTCTTCTGTTACTGTAATGACGTGAAAAGCTGGAATAACAGTTAACGATGATAATGCTGTAATTGCGAATGGGTGTGTGCGTATGGATGAAATGTGGGGCGTTCTGGCACCAGAGTGTCACAGGAACATATGTTTATTTTATTATTTCCACTGTTTACAGTAATACACTCTAGCCTAGAGCTCTTTTTCAATCATGACTACAATGTAACCTGCACTATGTTGTGTTTTTCCTGCCCTAACACATCCGAGGCAAGATGATTAGCTGAATCGCGTTCTCCAGATTCGTGACTGGGGATTAGTGCTCTGCCTCTCACTAATCAAAATATGGACACTCGCTTAAAGCCACTTGAGCCTTGATATCAGTACTGAGCAAGCTGGCTAGTGTTCCTCATTCTGACCTGTAGTCAAAGCAGAGTTCAAAACAAGCTAATAAATTTTGGACCTGAGCAGCTCCACATGAATTTAATAGAGAAATTTAGTGTGTGTTCCGCATAGTATATTAATTAAGCACTCACATTATTTATGCACTTAAACATGAACATGTAGGAATTCTAATGAACAAGGATGATTTCATGCAAAATTCATACATTAAAAACTGTGCAGTGAGAACACAAACACCACTCCTCACCCTAAAGTCAGCCGTTTAAAGGGCTGGTGCCACACCACTCCAGCATCCCCGGTTCAATCCTGAGCTCAGGTCACTGTCCATGTAGAGTTTTACATCTTCTCGCCGTGTCCATGTGGGTTTCCTCCGGGTGATCTTGTTTCCTTCTGCTGTCCAAGAGCATGCCAGTAGGTGGATTGTCTACTCTAAATTGCTTGTAGATGTTAATGGGCGCGCGCGTGTGTGTGTGTGTGTGTGTGTGTGTGTGTGTGTGTGTGTGTGTGTGTGTGTGTGGTGCCCTGCAACGGACTGTATCCATCCAGGGCGTATTCCCGTTTCACACTCAGGATCTACTGTGACCCTGATCAAGATAAAGTGGTCACTGAAGTTGAATGAATGAATAAAATTCAGACAAATTTGCAACCATGATTGAGACTAAACGCATGAGTACTAAGGCATAGTTTTGGCGGCCGAACAATCCCCAATCCTGCCCACACTGCTGCTTTGTTTGCCATGCTCAGCTTAGCCAATATTCTAGTAATTTATTCTTTCTGTTTCCAAAAACCTAATTATTTGGGAGTGTGTGTGTGTGTGTGTGTGTGTGTGTGAGACAGAGAGAATGTGAGTGATGTGGTCACTAGGTTGGTTGTGAGCCCTTTTTTGACTGTGATACTGGAACTACCATAGTTTAATTGGGCACAAGAGTAGGCCTTCCATATTTAGTGCCATATTTATACACATACACACACACACCACACAAACTGCCTCCACAGATTTTATTGTCATATAAATAATTAATTAAAGTCACAGCTTAAACCTAAAGCCTATTATTCAGTAACTGCTACAAATGATTCATTAACTTCTATAACTGATTCAGTAACTACTTTAAATGATTCTTTAACTGCCCTAACTGATTCAGTAACTACTTTAAATGATTCCTTAACTGCCCTAACTGATTCAGTAACTACAGTGAAACTAATAGGAAAGTTCTGTAATTACGACAGTAAGGAATGTACGCCTGGACTTGCCGATGGAGTTTAAGGCTTAAGCAGTTGCCAGGTTTCTTATTGATTTGTGCAGACCATTGCAAATTTGTAAGCATGAGACCATTTTGTAATCGACTATGTGATTATTCTTTATCCTAAATGAATTGGTTAAAATCTCTAATCCCCTCTGATCTTTCATCATCCTGGTATTATGCGAATTATCTATTTGCTTCTCGTTGATTTCCTTAGCTCACACTCCTCTGTAATACTCTAACGGAGTGCTGTAATGTAAGCTACACCTGGCGGAGTAGGCTGTGTGTGCGGAGCTTACAGTACAACAAAGACATGCCCGTATGAACACACAGGCAGTGTGTGTGTGTGTGTGTGTTCTTTTGTCGCCACAGGCAGAGGAGTATCTTCAGGTGTTGCTGCGTGTTTATGAGTAATTCTTTATGAGAGGATCGGTTTACGGAGCCCACACTATAAACCCTGTTGTAGGTGGATAAAAGAGCTGGTGTGCTGGAATCCCAGGCATGTTTGTGTGCAGAGGATAGAGATGGCATCCCTTTATACCCGAACCATCACTCTCTCTCTACTCTGATCTGATAAAGCGATAAGACCTCGAGGCATAATGAGCCTCTGTTCCGGAGAACTGGTGACTTCAGGAGATGCGTTGGAGTAGTGAGAGGCAGAAAGGCTAACAGCAGGAACTACCCCAGGGTAACAGTCTGAAGCACACACACATATACATATGGACACACATTCCAGCCTGACACTCTACGTGTATTGATTGTCAGACCTTGCAACCTTTTTGTCAAACAACAGTCTCGGTATGAAAAGCCTGCCATGCTTTATGATGCTCATTTCCACTACATGCGAAAGATCCACTCACTGTAAGTCTTGGGAATTAGCTGCTAGATGACTTTAAAAAAAAAAAAACCTGTTTTTTATTATTTCATCAGTGCAGCCTCTGTCAGAAGGAAGCCAGCTGTAGCACAATGAGAACACAAGCTGGATTTTGACCACGGTTATTTACTCATCTGTCCTTATGACAGTATGAATTTTTTTTTTTCCCCTCTGTCCAGATGCAGGACTGATTAAACCACAAGCTGAACAATTTCTAGCTCACACTCAGTTCAGATTTCAAGAACAGCAGCCAGTTGCATGAGATAAACTTTAGTTCATAGATTACTGTGAATGTAATTTGTGTCTACATAGTTATGCCATAGCTTGAGATTATAGTATACGCTTATATTTACCCATTAATATATTCAACTAAAATTTATAAAGGTCTGGATAAGCGACTGACATGACTGACTGAATGGTGACAACAGTTACCGTTAATGCTTAAACATTAGTGATTAGTTCATGGCTATAATAAGACAATTTGAAGTGGTTATGTTTTGTTTCGCACTAACATTTCACATTACTGCTTCTGAAAAGCGCCACAGACTCTGAACAGATGGGATATGTTTTGAATTTGAAGCGGAGAATAAACGTATACTTTTTTTTGTCCATTTGTCTATAACCCTGTGAAAACCCGTCCCTTTCTCAATGAGCTGCCTGCAGCTGAATCATTTATATAAATGCATGTGACTGGATAAGAGAATCTGCCATAGAAGCCACAGTGGTTCATGTTTATAGAAGTTGAGTCACCGTGCTACGGCCACTTTCCGCGTTATGTTTATTGGCTCTGCTATGGTATTTTTCAAACGGTCATTTTGAGCCACTGAAATACTTTTCTGGACCATGATCCATCATTTGACAAACCCTGCATTAGAAGATGAAGCATCTGTTATAAAAAATTTCATTAACGTAAAAACTACCCTTTGTATATGATTTACCAAATGCACATTCTATCCCTATTAATTTCACTGAAAGTACGTGATGAATAATATGATTTAAGATAAATAACTAAATTATCCTTATAATTTATCCTTAGCAATATTTTGTATGCCATAAAAGTTTTCCCCCCAGTTTGAGTGTCTAGACTGCAAACCTCAAGCAGCAGAATTGGACATGCACGTTGCAAGTACAGATCCAGGAGTCATGTGGCATTCCTTGTTTATAGTCAATATGTCACACTGAAAGACAGGCGTTACTGCTTGTCATAATTGATGTAGTGTTTCCTGTTCATGTTAGGTAGTGTTACTGATTGGGTGCAGATGGTGAAAAACATCACCCTGTGTGACAAACTTTTGGTCTTTGATCATTTTACACGCTACAAGTTTGGATTCACCTTAAGCGTTTTTGTGGTGCAATTCTATACGCTGCTAGTTCCCTGCTCTCAACACATGGTTTAAGAAAGACTTAACACGCTGACTTAACCTTCAACAAGTGGTGCAAGTGGCTGCCTCTGAGGAAAAACTCTTAATATAGTTAATGCTTTTATACCACAGAGCCACTGGATTCTTGTTTCTGATTGGTCAGAAAGTGTCGATTGATTTTCTATAGCTAGGCAAATCATGAGTTTATATTAATGCGCTCGTTTTATATATTATTGTTTCTGTAGTAACAGCTTACACAGGGACAGGTATGGTGGAACACACCACATGGGTTATCATTGATCTGGTGATATTTTCTGTGTGGAGATTTTTGGAAGGAGTCTCCAGTGTCAGCACTTTGTAAAAAGGTAAAGCTGTTGCTTTAAATTTCATCTTCGAGAATGTCTTTAGGATGGAGGGCTTTGCAGATTTTCCACTGTAAAAGTTTCATTCTTTAATTAATAAACAACATAATAGTTGGTAAATTGCTGTGGTATAAGAGGAATAAAACATGGTGCTTACTGTTATATGAAAATCAACTTCACCGTTGATTATTTTCCTATAACATCACACCCCATCCTGCTTTATTCTATATGTAACTGGTGTCATCCCACTCTTGGTTCACCCATGGTGCAATCCAGTCATTTTGCTGTGATTATGGTAGATGTTGGACATTATGATGAGATGGTTTGCTTTCATATGGCAGCAGTGAAGCTCATAAAAAAAAAAAAAACGTCTCATGATAGTGATTGCTATGCGTTGTGTATTTTTCTTCCTGCTTCTCACGCACCGAAGGTAAAGCTATCTTTATTGATTCCATCTTTACGCTCTTCAAAGGATGTGCCTTGATGCTTGAAGCGGTTGCTCTGTCTGAAAGGGTCTCTCTTAAGACAGGACACTGGCTCTTTTTCTATGATCGGTACTAGCTGATGATTGGTACTTGCTATCTCATTTTTCTGTCTCTTGCTGGTGTTCAGTTGGCCTGTTGTTCAGGTCTTTATGTTGTGGCATTAAACTTTGCTTGCACACATGTTCTAAGTGTTTGTATACAGGTGTGACAAATGGTGTGAATAAAGCCAAATAATAGCTCTTTAAGATAGATTGGGCCTGTTAAACTGGTCCCAGTTGGCTCTACTTTAAGACCACTTTAAACGTTGCTGAGAGAGTGGCCACTATTCAGATCAAACAGAAGTGGAGTGTGTTTAAGTAGTCAAATAGAGATCAGAGGTAAGTGGTACCATCTTGTTTGGGTGAATGAAGCACAAAAGTTACCCTAGTAACAAGGGATGCATGTCAGTAAATAAAACATGATTGCTTTAATCACAGCATTCTGCGACTTGCACTTTTGCTTGTAGGTCTGACTCAGGTCCAGAACAGCTTCAGAACTTTTACGTGGAAATCAGAGGGTTTAAAAATGGTTTAACATTGGCTGCTTTAGCTTGTTTGATTAATCATCACTTTTGTTCATAAATGTGCATAAACAAGGCTGTTTTACATGCTTTACTGCAGATTAATTATTAAAGGAATTTACCATGTTTTGCATGTTTTTGACAGAGCTTACATTAGGGCCACACACATTCAGCTGTTTGCAACAGTAAACCTACACAGCGTGCTTAAGTTAAATTTTAGGGCTTTATTGTATAATTAATCACCATCAGCCATTTACTTTCACTTTTTCATTTTGGCAACATTAGCTGAGCTAGCCAGTTACCTAAACACAGCATTGTGCTATTGTTAAATAGTTTACTAGTTAGCTTAGCTAATTTTCTTTTTCCAGCATTAGGTATTCGGGATTAGTAGCTTGCCACTCGCATGCTAGCTAAAGTAAGGCTAAGTATTATTTTATGTAATTAAGACCATTGGCCAGGTTCACTAGCAAGTTAGTTCGCATTAGGGTTAGCATTAGGGTAATGATTATATTAACACAGACGTAGTGTATATTTCAGTTTTCAACCAGGTGAGAATAGCATCTGACAATATAATTGTATTGATAACACTATGCTAGCATGTTTATATAGAGCATATCAGGAAAATAGCAGAAAAATAATAATGTCCATATGGATCTTATCAGTGTGTTTAACATTTATGGAAGGAGTCTCCAGTGTCAGTGCTTTGTAGCAGACAGGTCAGAGAGCTTTGTGCTTTCTCAGTGACATGACAAGCTGTGATTTTTTTTTTTTTTTGGTCTTATTAACAAGACAAAAAAGAGTGGTGGTGAGAGAATGACTGCTATAAGATGGAAACAGGTGACAACAGGAACAAACTTATTTTGTGGATGTTCCACACTATTAAACTATAAATGGATTAAAGGTATGATGCGTCAGTCCATTGTTGATTATTTTCCTATAACAACGTGTAGTGCTTGAGCTGCATCTCTGGGCAGTTGTTAAGAAGCTTTGGCAGTGAGATGGGCAATAAGCCTACATGTTGCTCAGAGTAAAGCTCCAAACACAAGAGCTTTGTCTAGACATGTCTGTTCTGGAAGATGCTTTTAGATATCGCCCATGTACATTCTGCAGTCTGTCCTGGGTTGAGTTTGAGCTGTAAACTAATGTCATGCAGGTTTTATTCAAGACAGAGGAAAGGTGTGAGTGCTTTGTTAAGATTAGAAAGCAGAGTTGCCTGGCTGATTGTCTCAGAAAGTCAGTACCATGTGTGAGCGTGTGTGACTGTGTGGGCCTTTACCTCGTCCCCAGTTGATGATCTCATAGGTCCATCTTCTAATTAAATTAAGTGAAGCGCTTTAGTTGTTTTTCTTTCTTCAGGCCTTGGCTTGTGAGGAGGCAACACTACAAAGCCTCAGACTTCCCACAGCGAACACACAGCCATCCCAATTTGGCATCCAGTGTTTTAGCCAATCTGTAAGCAATTTAGTGCAGCACTTACACCAGAATGTTTGGAGAGCGAGGAGGAGGGAGTTGTTTTTAATGTAAATACAGTTAAACGTCCAGTGCACGTAGATTAGATTGTATAGAAATGTAAAATAACAAGCAGCAATATAGAAAGAATTTATTTTTGTTGGTATTTCTTTTCCTCAGAAAAAGTTAGTAAGATGTGTCTGTAACCAATAATACCATAGATGTGTATGAATTTTCATTTACTTTTTACCATCCCAGGTGCATGGAGAGTTTTACCATCCCAGGTGCATGGAGAAGGAGACTTGTGAAGAAGTTCATTAGACTGCTGATAACAGCATTTTCTCATGTTCAACTCTCTAAAAAAGGCCTTTTGCAAAGCAATTTTTTTTCTTGATTTGTATGTTGTGTGTGATAATTTCATGTTGATGCACTATGCAACTGAGGTTATTCCTTTCTGAATCTCAGCTATTACAAACTGGGCTCGGCAGGGTAGTTGTTAAAATTGTTATTGTTAAGCAGGCAGTGGTCAAATACAGTAAAGACATCAACATGAACCAACAAGGGGAATCCAAAAGAGTAGTCTGACACGTCATAGCAAAATAGTCAAGGCAGAGATAAGACAAACAGAAAAAGACAGCTCAGAACTTGCACAGCTAGAGAGAATGGCAAGACTCTGCGATTAACACTTCCATGACATGTAATAGGTGAACCAGGAAGTAGGCAAATGGGAAAAGGGCAGCTGAGTACAGTTCAGGAGATGGTGCCCTCTTTTTGTGAGGAGGGGGATTGTCCATGGCTGTTTTGACACTGACACTCTGGCCATCGATGGGAACATTTTTAACTAGTTGAAAACATTAGCTATTTGTTATTGTCAGTATATCTTGCTTTGCATTTGGCAGAGGGTTGAGGGTGCCAGTGCTTTGAAGGCCCTGCTAGAGACACTGAGATATTGACTAATGCCCATGGCAAAATAATTTATCAGTGCATCTCTTGTGTCTGAGTGTGCGAGAAGACCCTTGAATGGCTTATAATGTGGTCACGCTTAAATTCTTCAAGTCTGTCAGTCTGTAGAGGAATCATTAGTATTGACCTCTCTAAGTTGTGCTGTGGGGTCATATTAGATGATATCATATGTCCTTTTATATGAGGCATCTGGCATTATGTTGCTCGCTCTCTTTCAGTTGCCTCCAGCCATGCGTTTATTGGTCCATATTAAGCCTTTAGCTGAAAGGGCCTTTTGTGCTGTGCCATTTCACAGTCCTAATGAACCATGAAATAACTAGATGACATTTTCTTCCTTTGCTGTGAACCTCTCTTTTTTGCGTAATGTTGCTGAAACTGACATGCTGCTTTTATTACAACTAATCAGTACTCTACCTACTCTGGCTTGTGGGCTTATCCATGAAAGAGTGTCCATAATTTTTAATACATACCCTGGCTCTGAAAATCTGTATCCCACCTTCTGGAGATGTGCCTTCTTTTAGAGCTTTTAGAACCCAGCCAGATCCAACACATTTGATCCAGTTAATGAAGAGCTTTGATGCAGTGATTAGATGGGTGAGGTGGGGTAATGAAGTGTTGGAAATAGATCAGGTACAATTTAATGGAAAACAATGCATAATTTTTTTTGTATTTTATAAAAGTTACCAGCTGGGGCTAATAATTAATATTTTAATCCAGCTGTAGTGGATCTGGTTCGCACATTCCTGAGTGGGTCTCAGATGTTAAACCCACTACACGAAGGGAAATAAATAACAAATGTCTAATTTAACACTTTGCTGAATGTGCAAGACATTACTTCTGATTAGTGCAGGTTTAACTGTGTAATTCTAGTCTAATGTTAACTCATCAGTGTTTCTTTCTTTTGCATGTCCCTGACATGGTGATCCACTGTTCCATGTTAAAGGTGAGTGAACATCACTTGATATATTTACAGTCTTCAAATAAAACTGTGGTTATCTCATAAGTCTATTACTCGAGGTAAATGATGCGGCGGGAGTTCCCATTGATGCTTTGTTTGAAGGCTGTGTATATAACTTGCATCAGCATAGAATAATGCAGTACAGTATATATTAAAAGCTTATGTCAATATTTTGTATTGGGATAATACAAAAATTATTTGTAATTATCAGGATCATTCACAGAGCTAGCATGCCCTGTATTACTTGGGGATGGAGCTATATAAAGTATTCAATGCTTATACGTGTGTTATGAAGTCCTGACAGTGATTACCTTCAAATAAAATGTTACAGAATTATCTTTCAGTTTAACCTAAGCATTTGGTAAGTAAAGAGGAAAACAGGATAGGGCATGCTGTTATAAGAAAATAATCAACAAAGGGGTAGAGTAGTGTGGGCCGACATGAAGCAGATTTACCACCCTGAAGTTGATTATTTTCCAACAGTATGTCCTGATGTATTTTATTCCTCTTATACCACAGCAATTTGCCAACAATTGCAATTTTTCTTAATTAAACAGTGATGCATCATCTTTTTTAAAAGTAACTTACAGTCACAGCTTTACCTCTGATTGTTACAAAGCACTGACCCAGGAGTCTCCTTCTAAAAATTCTAAATAAATGTCTCCTCACTGAAAAAAAAAACACATATCAACAATTACCCTTGTTTTTTTTTGTTTTTTTTTTTAATCAGTTCAATCAGAATCCAGCATATAAGAGTGCTGTGTGTTGTTATATGTATATAATATGAGTTATTCTCAGGATGGTCAGTAATACAGAGAGCTTGGTTTCCAAATGCACAGCGTTATAGATGCTTTAGATGAATTATGTGGCAGTCTAAAGAGACCTTTGCTTTTATTTCCATTTGGGCATAGTAATAGTGCCTGAAAATGTATTAGTCAGCTGAATGTTCTATAAGCACCATCTATTTATATAAAAACCAATGACTTACCCCTGCATTCAAACCAGTTCACAAGAAGATTCAACATTTCCTTCTGGTATTACTAACTTCAGAAGTCCGATGTGGCAATGCCCATGGAATTTTCGTGATCTTAAGTATAATTATAGTATGACTGTAGTCCTGTAGTCCAGTAGACTGTAGTCCAGAATCTTATCTTAGTGATTTACTAAGATCTGAGAGAATTGTTGACATTCTTGACAGTTTTGTCTCATCTCCATTGTCATTCTGATTTTACATTGCCAGCTTATTACATTCCTAGCCTGAGTAGTCTGTGCTCAGTGTCCATATTTTCCAGTTGCCTCATAACAGTTTTATCACATCTTTAACCAAATAAGTGTATGGTGTGTTCACTTTCCGTGTCAAATGCATGACAAGTGGCAAATGCATGACAAATTCAGCTCTATTTATTAATATAAATTTGCTTGTGGGTGGTTTGATGGATCTGTGTGTGGAAAGGTGCAGATCTGTGTAATTTTGTGTCCATTTGCAGAATGTGAATATAAAAACCTGAGAATTCAGGGTCTCTATTTCTTATTTTCTCTCTGATAAACTCATCTTCACCTTTTTGGTTGTATCAGGTGACTGGTGTAATGTCATGGTTGTGTTGTTTGGTCAATGTCCTGTCATGTCAGATCATGTTTGGCTAATTATCCACACCGCTCGTGTTACCTGCGTCCTTATCCTGTCACCTGAGCTGACTTTGTTATTACACCCAGCGGCATTCCTACACATTCACAGCAACGTGTGCGGCTGCTGATCATTATCTCATTTAGAGCGCTTGCACATCTACCTTGTTCAGTATATTTGGACAAATGTGAACACTCCATTCATACTTACAAAACAACCAAACTATGGTCCACCAAAAATCTGGGATTTCTTAGATTTGTACCTTCTCAGACCTGCTGCTGGAATCATAAAGACTGTCCTGTGCTCATCCCAGGACTCTTTTTCACAATAGGCTCATACTCAACATCCTTTCAAACTACATAATACTGTTTGCCTTTCTTCTTCTGCAACGGTATACTGTAAAGTTTTATAATCCGACTATCCGGTGTCACCACTGAGAGAACGAGTTCCCTTTTGAACCCAAGTTTTCTACCTTATGTAATCTCAGGGAGATTTTCCCAAGTGTACAGATGTACACTAGATGTTTTGCAGTGTCTCTGAAAATCCATATACAACTATATTTGTGTTAGTACCATGAAATATCTATATATCTATCTCTCCATCCATCCATCCATCCACCAGTCAGCCATAACATTAAAACCACTGAGAGGTGAATAACCTTGATTATCTCTTTACAGTGAAACCTGTCAAGGGATGGGGTATATTAGGCAGCAAGTGAACAGTCAATTATCGAAGTTGATGTGTTGGAAGCAGGAAAAATGGGTGAGCGTAAGGATCTGAGCGACTTTGACAAGGGCCAAATTGTGTTGGCTAGATGACGGGGTCAGAGTATTTCTAAAAAGGCAGGTCTTGCGGGGTGTTCCTGGTATGCAGTGGATAGTACCTACCAAAAGGTGGTCCAGAGAAGGACAACCAGTGAACCGGGGACAGGGTCATGGGCACCCAAGGCTCACTGATGTCCGTGGGGATTGAAGGCTAGCCCATCTGGTCCAATCCCACTGAAGAGCTACTATAGCACAAATTGCTGTGTAAGTTCATGCTGGCTATGATAAAAGGGTGTCAGAACACACCGTGCATCGCAGCTTGCTGCATATGGGGCTGCATAGCCGCAGACCGGTGAGAGTGCTCATGCTGACCCTTGTCCACCACAGAAAGTGCCTACAATGGGCATGTGAGCATCAGAACTGGACCATGGAGCAATGGGAGAAGGTGGCCTGGTCTGATGAATCATGTTTTCTTTTATATCATGTGGATTGCCAGGTGCGTGTGCATTGTTTGCCTGGGGAAAAGATGGCACCAGGATGCACTATGGGAAGAAGGCAAGCCGGCAGAGGCAGTGTGATGCTCTGGGCAACGATCTGCTGGGAAACCTTGTGTCCTGGCATTGATCTGGATGTTACTTACCTGTACCACCTACCTAAACATTGTTGCAGACCAAGTACACCCCTTCATGGCAACAGTATTTTCTAGTGGCAGTGGCCTCTTTCAGCAGGATAATGTGCCCTGCCACACTGCAAAAAAATGTTCAGGAATGGTTTGAGGAATGTGAGGAACAGGAGTTCAAGGTGTTGACTTGGCCTCCAAATTCCCCAGATCTCAATCAAATTGAGCAACTGTGGGATGTGCTGGACAAACAAGTCTGATCTATGGAGGTTTTACCTTGCAACTTACAGGCCTTAAAGGATCCGCTGCTAATGTCTTGGTGCCAGATACCACAGCACACCTTCAGAGGTCTAGTGGAGTCCATGCCTCAATGAGTCAGAGCTGTTTTGGTGGCACAAGGAGGACCTACACAATATTAGGCAGGTTTAATGTTATGGCTGATCGGCGTGTGTGTGTGTGTGTGTGTGTGTGTGTGTGTGTGTATATGCCTTAATGATGCATAAAATGCATTTTAAGGAATATCTTTCATCCCAGAGAACAATAAAATTTGGTCTTGAAAATAATAGTAGCTCCATAGAAGTATTTATTGACCATGAGGTAAAATATGCATGTTTTTTGTCAATCATTTTAGCAAGTTTTTAACTGGTAGGTTACGGTTATATAATTCGATATTGTTGTTAATAAAAAAGTGCACCAATATTAGAAATAATAAAATACTAAATACTACTCTTATAAAAATACAGGGATAAGCTGAAGGAAAAAATGAGAACCACTATTCGAACTAACAGTAAATGCCACTCAAAGCACACACCATTAATCTCTCATGCATGCAAATGCTGCTTGAAATTAGTTGCAATGTGAGACTAACTGAATTAAATGAGAATACAGTGTCACAAAAATTCAAACTCTGGTGTGGAAAACAAACACGGGAATGAAAACAGCCTTTGGGTTCGTAAGCTCTGTATCTTGTTATAAAAATATTACAGAGCAAAGGAAAACACTATATCAAAAATGAAATTTTTTAAATTTATGTCACAAATAAATTTTAAGTAACGTTGGTAATTGCGCTGGGCTTAAACGTCTACCCAAGTGAACTTGATTACAGAGTAGAGTTTTATCTTTGGACAATAAATAGGGGCTTGAAAAATACATCTATTACAAGTGATGTTATTTTTCCTGTCTGATCCGTGACCAAATGTCAAGGTTAATAGATGTTAATTATGCCTTTGACATTTTTGTTTAATGTGTACAACCTAGCGCAATTTATAAAAAGCAACAGTACCGGACAAGGCGTGACAGGGTTATAAAACTTTTGTTTCTGGCTGTATTTCTTAACAGCAGATTTATTTGCATTGTAACAGAGCTATGCATTTAGCTTTGGGGGTAAATCAGTTGTAAAACAAGTAAGAATTTGTTGAGTCTTGCGAAGCTGTGAAGGATTAAAGTAAGGAAGTGGAGGGGATGGGGGGAACTGCCCTAGGGAGGGATTCATGGTGTGTATGAATAGATTGACTGGCATGTCATGATATAGTAGAGAGATAGGCAGTTAAACACAGGGATGGTGATGACATCAGTTTTAATGAGTAAGGAGAAAAAAAGAAAGCGAGGAAGAGCAAAAGGGTGAAAACTCAATAGGATACATTGGACACAATGCAAGTTAATGAGAAGATATAGTGTAGGAATTCCACAAAACCACACTAAAGAGACTACATTGAGTAGTAAAGCTTGGTAGAGATCCTCATAAATACCTCTCTGCCATATAGAATGCAGTGAAATTCAGGACTGATTGTTTGCAGCCTTTTTTTTATCAACTCTGCAGCTAATTCAGCATACCAGTTTCTCCAGGTGCCGTCCAACAAACTCCCTCCATTGAGGAAGGCAAACAGTTTGATTGGCCCTAATTGATGCCGCGTGGGTGTCCTTGACAAGAAAATACCACCCTTTTATTTCGGACATGCCAAGTCTTTTCAAACTAGAGTTCACCTGTAGTTCAAACTCTATTCATTAATGGTCTGTGATTTGCTGCATAATCTCTGTATAGTTGCTTACACTAGTAGTAGGCTTGCCAGATTCATGCTGGGTCTTGGTTTATCCTGAGAGCTGAGAATAGTCCAAATTAGTCAGATGCCAATCAGTGCAAGTGTCCCAGACAGCTTTACAGCTGTTAGCATATCTTGTTTGACATCCAGACCCCAGCCCCACGCACTCCTCTGAGCAGGTTGAGATTTATTGGAGTTTGAGGCCTGTGGGCGTCCACCGTCAAACCTCCTGACCATCAATCGTCATTTGATTACTGTGATCATGGGTCAAGCTGGAACTGGTGGCCCTGAGTCACTATTAAACACTGGAGATGCACGGATAGAGGTATGCACATTAGTCAACCTCCATGCACATAGCTAGAAGGAAATGCTACAGTACATTAATAAAGCATTACATTACATCAGCATTTAAACGTGCAAAGCCACACACAGAATGAGACACACTTGCTCACACATGCTTAGTCATTCACACACCCTCGTTTTTGCTGCCTTCTTAAGCATACTCCTCGCTCCTCATGGATGCTAGCTAATAGAAAATGCATGGCAAAGAGGTGGGATATATATAGTGTGCGGGAAGGGGGTGTGACCTGAGAAGAATAGAGCAGAAGGGCGTAAGAAGAAAAGCCTGCTGTGCTCTGTCATCACTTTATTTTTGGGAGAGTGGCTTCCTAACAAGTAGATAGAGCCACATTATCTTTATGTTCTGTCAACATGACATGATCCGTGTTAAGCTTGTTTGGATTATAACTTTACTGTTAAACCCTCAATTATTTTCTGTTCGGTTGAACTTTTGTGAAACAAAACGGATTAAAAAACAGCTTGAAGGTGGGTCAGGGGTGGAGCATAGTCTGTATACATACAGTGATTTTAAAAGATCTTGCACAAGTATAGTACCTGCGATAACAGAGCCATGCACCACCCTCTTTAATTCTTTTGTAAACATAATCTTCGTTGTTGATTACTAACTAACTAGTCCATTTTTCCCCCTTGCCTCAGTGTATTCAGGATACTAACATTGGCATTGTTACTGTAACCAGTGAGTGAATGTGTTTGCTGTCCAAACTAATCTAATTTGGTCAGAGACATACAGCCTAAAAATCTTATATAACAAATCTCATTTGGCCTGCTGTGTGAATAAAGCCTCAATAACCCAAACAACCCTAAGTGGATGTGTATGCCACGTTGTTATGAATCAGTCACAATGAATCAGTCCAGCCCCTGTCCCTGATCACAGTGAGTAATACAGCGCATGAATATGTCTGTCCTTCACTCTGCTCTCACTAGCAGAGCTGTGTGTGTGTGTGTGTGGGCTGCCGGGGCATGGCAGAGTCCACCACACCATTCCACAGGCCTTGGACCACTTCCTGCCTCAAACCATCATCTGAGAAGAGCCAGGCATGGTTAGAATCAACACACACACAGTTCACCTCTGCCTTTACCCATGAGCTTAAAACACATTACAGACTGGGAATGGTGTCACTTTTCTTTACCCAACACCTTTCTCTGTGTCCCCGTGATTAATGGAGCCTCCGCCTGTATTCATCACTCAGACCTGCAGTGCTGGCCCTTGGGGAAACGTAGTGGACCTGGGGGTAACAGAAATCTATTCCAAATATATTCTGTTTTGCTTTGTGCTGATTAGCAGGAATTTGCAGATCCAGTTGTACATAGTACATGCTAGTAGATTTTGAGGGTTAATAACCCTCGAATGCTATGACCCTTCACTCGTTCACTTGTACTTTCATTTCGTTTAAGATGCCAAGGGATGTTTTTTAAGGTTAAGGAAATGTAAATATGATACAGAGTTCCACACCGATAGAGATTTAGCATTAGAGCTGTAAATGTATTGACTGAGTTATTGTAACACTGAGTATGGGAAGCCCTAGGGGTCAGATGGGACGGTGCTTGGAGGAGTTTATCAGACTGCTTCAGAGGCCCTGGGATCATCCCTTTCATTGATGGACAGAGTAAAATGGACTGATGAACTGTGCATAGCAACAAATGTGCTAGACTCACTCATTTTTCTCAGTGTGATGTTTTGTGCTTATGAGAGCCAAGATGAGGTTTAAACATTCTCACTTCTGTAATGTTTGAAACACACACACAGATATACTCTGTCCAAGCACCACAGGATTGGCTTGTAAAACTCCGGGCAAGCGTGAAAATAAAGAGGTGGTGTAGAGTTTTACGAGGAGCACTCTGTAGCACTTGAGAGTGTGAAAAGAGTTGTTCACCCCACTCTGTGTTAGTTCATATGGCTCAATTCAAACTGCTAGCTGTGAGCCAAAAACTGCAATGCTGTATTTTCAGCATGCCTTGAAGATCCTGTGTTGTAGTTGTCTTTTTTGAATATAATGCAAGTCATTAAATGTGTGAAAAGCTGCCCATGTTCCATTCCTGCTGAGACTAAATGTGAAAGAATGATGGGTTTATACCAGGTCAGTTAATAAGTTTTGGCACAGTGTTTTTGAGTGCCACCTTTTTCAAGCTCTACACTGGAAAAAAGCTCATTAAATTTATTTATTTAATTAATTCAAATGTATATCCATACAGCCTACATCGGTTCCACATAATTGAATTGTGTTATATTAACACAATTTGTTTTCATACATCCAGCATGATTTGATCATTTATTTTTGAATCCCTGAATAAAATCAAACTCCACTCTGAGCTGATGGTCGAACCCAGGTCAGCAATGTCCATATTCCCACTACACTATTCTACCACATGTGCCAACATCCTCGTGAGATTTCATAATGTAATTGGAAAAGGAAAATTTTGATTTGATACTACATGAATTGATCACACTCACACAATTCAATCTAGTAATTAGAAACTTGTGTAAGTTTAGTATAAGCAAAGTAATCACATTTTGATAAGAGACTTCACTTGACTTGACTTGACTTGACTCATATTTTTATGTAAACTATACGTAATATGTTTTCTTAAATCTGTCTGACCACATACTCTATTTTTTTCAGTGTATGATGAGCCAATTTTTGGGCTTGTTATTAAAGAAAACTCTATTTACCTGATTGGAAAATTCATAATATTTGGAAGTCACAAGGGCTAGTATAGAGGATATGACTGAACTTCCAACCAAGGTCTATTTTGGTAAGATTTGGTACTTCACATGTGGTTCCCGAAAGGTCCTGGAAGAGAAAGACCTGTTAAGGGTTACAAAGCAGTAGGGTTAAGGTTAGCACTTTGAGAAATCAGCATCTTCCATTGAGTATCAGAAAGTCTCGGATCTCGCAAATGCAATTACACACTTGTTACAGTTCTCAGTATCATGTATGTGATCCTGGGCAAGTATCCACATACTTGTGTGTGTTGTTTCTTACAAGTCAGTAAATCGTGCTTTCACACTTGGATATAGTTGGTGCACTATCATACATGTTCTACATAAAACTGTGCATTTCAGTTTTTGGTGTTGAAATAGATGCACATCAAATACCAGTCTCCAAATTCATACTCGTACATTACAGAGGCACAGTGTAAGGCTAAACGTGAGTGAGAGTGAGTGTTTCTTGTGCCACAGGCCTTCCTGTGTGGCGGTACACTGGAAGCATTGGGGGATATCGTCAGCTTGTAAAATTTTAGGAGCTTCTAACCTCAGCCAGCCTTTATATCCTGTGGAGGGCCTCGTGAATGAGGGCGAGGTGGCAATGTCCTCGCTTAGCCTTCAAACGTAAAGGGTCTGGATCTAGAGCTGGGAGTTTATTGCTAATGCCAACACTGGAAAATTAGATCTTTTAGGTTTTCATTTAGAAAGGTTTGTATCTTTTTGAGCTATGTTTAGAGTTATTTATGCACATCTACATTCTGACTTTAACTAGCACTGCTTGGCCAGTTGCCCAAAACAGAGTCCAATGCCACTGGCTGAAGGCTTGCTGTAGCCATATTATTTCATGCTGAAACTGATGTTTTGTGTACACTATATTACCAAAAGTATTCGGTCACCTGCCTTGACTCACATATGAACTTAAGTGCCATCCCATTCCTAACCCATAGGGTTCAATATGATGTCGGTTCACCTTTTGCAGCTATTACAGCTTCAACTCTTCTGGGAAGGCTGTCCACAAGGTTGAGGAGTGTGTTTATAGGAATTTTTGACCATTCTTTGGTGAGGTCACACACTGATGTTGGTCGAGAAGGCCTGGCTCTCAGTCTCCGCTCTAATTCATCCCAAAGGTGTTCTATCAGGTTCAGGTCAGGACTCTGTGCAGGCCAGTCAAGTTCATCCACACCAGACTCTGTCATCCATGTCTTTATGGACCTTGCTTTGTGCACTGGTGCACAGTCATGTTGGAAGAGGAAGGGGCCCGCTCCAAACTGTTCCCACAAGGTTGGGAGCATGGAATTGTCCAAAATGTTTTGGTATCCTGAAGCATTCAAAGTTCCTTTCACTGGAACTAAGGGGCCAAGCCCAACTCCTGAAAAACAACCCCACACCATAATTCCTCCTCCACCAAATTTCACACTCGGCACAATGCAGTCCGAAATGTACCGTTCTCCTGGCAACCTCCAAACCCAGACTCGTCCATCAGATTGCCAGATGGAAAAGCGTGATTCATCACTCCAGAGAACGCGTCTCCACTGCTCTAGAGTCCAGTGGCGGCGTGCTTTACACCACTGCATCCGACGCTTTGCATTGCACTTGGTGATGTGTGGCTTGGATGCGGCTGCTCGGTCATGGAAACCCATTCCATGAAGCTCTCTGCGTACTGTACTTGGGCTAATCTGAAGGTCACGTGAAGTTTGGAGCTCTGTAGCAATTGACTGTGAAGAAAGTCGACGACCTCTTTGCACTATGCGCTTCAGCATCCGCTGACCCCTCTCTGTCAGTTTATGTGGCCTACCACTTCGTGGCTGAGTTGCTGTTGTTCCCAAACTCTTCCATTTTGTTATGATAAAGCTGACAGTTGACTGTGGAATATTTAGGAGCGAGGAAATTTCACGACTGGATTTGTTGCACAGGTGGCATCCTATGACAGTTCCACGCTGGAATTCACTGAGCTCCTGAGAGCGGCCCATTCTTTCACAAATGTTTGTAAAAACAGTCTGCATGCATCTGCTTGATTTTATAGACCTGTGGCCAGGCCAAGTGATTAGGACACCTGATTCTGATCATTTGGATGGGTGACCGAATACTTTTGGTAATATAGTGTATGTAAATACACTCATAAAAATTAGAATAGGACAGAATAAGAAATCTTACTCTGAGGCAATAATTCTTTCAAGAATTGAGTTTTATATTATTTGTTCATTATTATGCCACAAGTATAAACTACCCTTACTGAAAATTAGAATCAGAGCTGATGACTGCTTGGTCAGTTTATCCATGTTTTTTTTAACTAACGTATTAACTTCTTAATAACTTCTTGATAAGCTTGTTAGCTTATTAACTCTCTAATTCAAACTAGCAAAATGAGGCATGTAATAAGTAACTAATTAATTATCAGGCTTCATGGCCAGTTAATGTGCCAACTAATTTGTAGTGATTGCAAATTAACATGATAATCACGACTAGGATTATTCAGCCTCAATATATTCACAATATATTTGGCGTTGTCTTTGCTATGTCTTCTCATTTGTATATCCCAAATTAATCCAAACTGTTTTTTTCTTACCGTTGAGAACTTAGTCAGCAGCTCTGAATATGGCCCTTGGGGTCCATTCTTCAGTCTGTTCTCGGGTTGCAGAACTGACATGTGGGTAGAATTTCGAGAGCACTGACAGCTTTTCATTATAATTACCCACACTATTGTTTTTCTGCTGTATTGTACTGCACTTGTTCTTGTCCTGCACTGTGGCTTTATTTGATTTATAGAGATTTCTTGTGTGTTGCTCCGTGACCCTGCCAGGCTATGTTATACTACTGTATACATGTACATTGATCAGATTTTGTGACATGGCTAGATAAGATTTTTAATAATTTCAGGGGTGGACAAATGATAAATTAACTAACTAGTATCGAGCAAGTAAAAGCTCCAATTAGGATTCTGGGCAATCAAAACATGGGACTGGGCAGCACACTGGAGCAGTGGGCTAGTAAAATGGTAGCTAACATAATGTATAACTTTTGATGAGGTAGTTAAATACAATACAGATTAAGGAAAGTAACTGGTATATGCATTCCCAGAGATGAAGTTCTTAATGAAGCTTATTACTTTTGAACCCATGAAAAAAGGTCACCATGTCATTGGCAAATGTTTTGGCTTTGAGCTGTGGTGTTCTCACATCTCAAGTAAAAAGATTATTTGAATCTGGCTAGTGTCTTTATTCTCTCTCTGTATGTTCACTCATGAGGAAGTAAGTAGAAGATCTATATACAGCTTTGCGTTGCACTTTATTTTGCTCTATTTTTTTTTCAGGGTTTCCACATATGTAGCTGTTCCTAAAATGTTCGTCTGTCATCCTTGTACACTAATTAATCCACGTAGTAAAAATCATTCTGCTGACAGGCAGATTGCTCTTCAGCTGAGGTGTGTATTGAAGCAGGTGATAGGATTCAGAAACACACTATAGTTACAGCGTTGAGTAATACTAAGTAGGGTTTAGTTTTTTCTTTGGTTATTAAGCCTACTTGTCTGCTGGGCAACTATGAGTAAAAAAACTACTAGCCCAGACATGAAATCTGAAACCAGGCTACTGATTTGTCTACCCCTGCTATTTAGTAATGAGCCTAACAAATAGTACAGGCATCACTTAACTGTATTAGATTTTATTCTCCACAAGTATGATATGCTTTGGGATTTAGCCTGTCTCTTAGAGATAGTAATAGGAACTGGGTTTGTGTGTGTGTGTTTCCAGTGGCAGCTTCCATAACTTCAGTTTCTCTCACTTTTTTTCCCCTCCCTCTCTCTCCACTCTTGGCATTTTGTGTGTGGTTTGGCAACAAAATGAACCCTGGAACAGTAATATTTGGTGCACTTAACATAGCTCAACAGAAGTGTTCAGCAGAACTGAAGAATTTGCTTTCTGTTTGTGTCACTTTGGTACTTGGATAGAGTTTTGCATACTCTGCTTCCCTTCAGCAATTCACTGTAAATGTTCCATTCAATAATCCATCTCCTTCAATCTAACTGTAGCATGGAGTGTGTGCCTGATTGTTGGCAGCCGTGGTGACTTGTCAAAAATCAGCTCTCACTGATTCTGCAACCTATCACCACACAAGCCAGAAGACAAAATAAACTCTCCCAGTGAGCCATGTTAAATTGAATTAAGGTTTTAGAATTTCATTTGGCATTCGCATCTTTCGTGGCAGGTCAGCCATCCTGTAGAAACATGGTGTTCAGATGTTGCTGGCAAAGCTACAGCGTCTTTGGTGCGTCTGCGTGCGGGCTCTTTAGAGGAAATATGCTGATGAGCTCTAATGGTACTGCTCCAGCATGCTGCTCATCATCTCTCAACAACACCGCAACACACGTATACATTGAACACATATATACACACACACACACACACACACACACTCGGCTTGCCTTGTTTGTGTTAAATTGGGTGGCCCGCAGTTTCACTCTATGAACTTTATGTCCACATGCCTCAGGCATTTATCTTTCTAAATGAAAAGGAAATAACTTTTAATCTTCAACAAATGTTCATTTTCCTTCATTAAAACGGAATTAAAAAGGATTAAAAAGTAAGTGTAAACCATCCCTTTAAATGTCTTTGTCTTTTATGAACATATAAATGCTTGTTTTAAAGGGCTTTCCAGAGAATGTTAATTCAGGAAGTGGATTAAACTAAAATGAAACATTAATTCATGTTTTCATTCCTCTTGATTAACCACTTTATCAGGGTCATGGTGGATCCGGAGCCTATCACAGGACTGGGGGTGACACAGGAATACACCCTGGATGGGACGTCAGTCCACTGCAGGCCACCACACACTCATTCACAATTCACACTCAGGCACAATCTAGAACAGCCAGTCCACCTACCAGTATGCTTTTTGGGAGGTGAGAGGAAACTGGAGAACCCAGGTGAAACCCGTGCGAACATGGAGAACATGCAGATTTCTGCACAGACAGTAACCCGAGCTTGAGATAGAACTGGGGATCCTGGAGCTGTGCCACATTCAACCAAGATTAAGATACACTCAGAAATCCAGTTTATTTACAAATTATGCTTTAAAGTAGCACTTTGTTGCTGCTGGCCTCATGTCCAGCCTTGTGACTAGACGACATCAGAGAGACCTCCATTATCTCATATACATTTATATGCAACACAAAGATGTAGTTATTCACAGTGATCTCCTTTATCTGCTCAAAGGAAGCACTGCATTAACACTATAACACATATTTAGTTTATAGCCATTGACAGGAAAACAGCTGTTTCTACTTCAGATACTGATTAAAGGATACAATATTGAATAATCTTAGAGGGAAAAAAAACGTGTATGGTTGACTTCTTATTTTAACTGTGGTCATGCAAATCTCTTCTGACGTGGTTCCAGAGTCGCTCCATTTTGGTCTTGGTGTTAAACCCAATTTCCCAACTGCACAGTGACTCATTTGTGGTAGAAAAAGCACCTTGATGCCGGAGAACGGCTAACACATCCGTTCGTATACGCGTATTTTAACTTAAATTAAGTGGGGCATGTGGATTTTGATGATTTTGTATTAAATACAAACATACACTATATTTAAAAGTTCATTTGTAAGCTCTGCTGCTCTGTCATTTAATCTCATTTTCTCTCCGTACTGTACATTCCTGGGGGCTGGTTTGAATCAAGCAGAACCATCTAATTATTCCAACCAAAAATAGCTTTGAAAACGCTCAACCAGAGCAAAACCCTAAACAATGTCATGCTGCCATTCACCGTTTAACTTTCTGTTGTCTTTCTCCTTTTTGGCACGCCAGTTCATTGATATCCAGTCACAGCATGACTATATTTAATTGTTTTCTAGTTTTATGGCTTTTGGATTAAATTATGTACATGCAAACATCGCAGTTTGTTTTGCTATTCTGTCTCTTTCTTTCTTCTCTCTCTCTCTCTCTCTTTCACTCACTCACTCTCTCTTTTCTCTCATATGTGACTGATTAGAGGATAGGAGTAGAAAAAAGAAACAAAAGCCTTGTTTTCTCTCTCTCTGCCTTCTTGGGATTCCGACGGCTTTACAGCGAGCTCAGCCCTCAGATCCCTCTGATCATAGAGACCCTGGAGATAGACAGATGAAGGGCCCCATCTTTGCCCTTCCTCCATCCCTCACTCTTCTCTTTCACCACAGATGCTTTGCCGGTGTCTGCAGAGATACAAGAGTCCATTCAGCTGTGGTGCGACTGGCCATTTGCTGCTTTTTGCTTCTGTGGTTGTGGTGAATGTGGTGATCAGTGTGTGATACTGAGCTGGTAGAAGGAGAGACATGTATCTGTCAGTATTGCTGCAAATAAAAAGCATGACATAGAGTTTATGTTTTTATAGTCATATTTATTTTGATGTTCCATCAGTGAGATCTGAATTTGGTAAGACCGAGCAAAGCTTTTAGCTATAGAGGTTCATCACCATGGAACAATTAATTCCTTTATCAGATTATAAGCTATTTATAAGCTTGCCCACAGGCAACCCCATGCTAGGCAGTGCATGGAAAAGACACGTGTTTTCTCCTCTCTTCTCCAAAGGATGACCAAAGCCAGAACTTTTTTTTTTTTTTTGGTGATTTAGATCAATGAAACATCTAGCCTTATGAATGATCTGTGTTTTCAAATGCATTTAGATGATGTGGCACTGCGTCAAATTTGTTCATTCATACAATGCTTTTACCTTGGTAGTGACCGAAGCATAAAATGCACTAAAAGTGCACTTAGACTCTGAATGTTCTCTAGTCAGACTCTAGTCAGAAATAAGTTTTTGAAATTGTTTTTTTTTTGTTCTGCAAGCTGTTTAGTTAGTATTTGTGTTGTGCACCATGAAGAGTGAATTCAACTTCTCCATTTGATTTTGAAAGGATCTCATACTTCAGTAGAAATTTTGCCCCTAAAACAATGTTTCCTCGTGTTAATGTTGACATTTAGTGATTGCTGGTCAATGGGAGGGTTAAAAATTCTATTATCAGTAACTCACCTTATAGCATGGGGTCTTATTGTAGGCATAGGCATAAAGGTTTTTTATCGTTATCTCTTCTGAAGGCTTCGCTTGCCCCTAGCCAGCTCTTTCATTCAAACCAAAGAACACACAACTTACAGTTCTGTCATTTGTGATTCTTTTTTGTTCTTGAAAGAGAGGGAGGACTGTGCAGTGCATTTATATTCGTAGATACTTCACGTGTACTAGGGAACTCTACGTGAACTAGGGAACTCTACCTTCTACACTATTATTTAAAGATTTTGTCATAAAAGCATGATCACAGCCAGCATTCAAAATGTATGTCCCTCCTCTTCCCCCATGCTTTCAGACGTGTGCAGATGGGTTGGTGTGATATCAGTATTTTGGCAGAGCCTGTAAGGTCTATGGTGACATCATGTGAAGTGAAAGCAATGATGTGGAGGTTCACTGAGAACTGACAGGTTTCTGGCAGAACACCAGATTATATCCTGTTTCCATATAAAGTATAAGCAACTGCAAGACCTGAGGATACTACCACACCATTACGGAAGAGCTTCATGTGTTCAGTGGAAAAGTAAACTGGAAATCATTAGTTGATTATTAGAAAATAGTCAGGGTTTTTTCTGTGTGTTTGTTTTGCAGCTGTTGAAGTAAGTTACAGCAATGACTATATATATGATTGGGCAATATAACAGAGAGTCAGAAATGAAGCCAAAATGTCTCTCAGGCTCTCTAGTGGCTCTCTTGTGGCTGGCTGCATTACAGTATTTAACCCCGCCCATTCCCATGTTAGTGAATGGGACCCAGGGCAAATTTCTAGTTTAAATTACATATCCACAAATTATTTTCTGGAATAGTGTCTTTTTTACAAGGTCAGTTGTCCTTAATATCTGCCCCAATATTTTCCTTACGAAGAAGTTATTTGGTGATAAATAAACTGACATGGTTAATGAGGTGATTGATGGATTCGGGTATGACAGTCGGGCCTCATGAAAGTGCACACACTTTCCAACATGCACTTGAAGCTCTGCACAGCTCTGTAGCAAAGCCATTTCTTGTTCTGCTGTAAACCACTGTAACAGACCTTCAGCAGGACGTCTTTGCAGTTTTTCCAGTATGTTGCTCATTGCACTGATATAACTAACAAACCAACATGTGTGATTGAAGCGATGACATAAACCAAGATAGCTAACACTAGTTCAATTTCATAATAATTTATTGAAGGTATGACCTTAGCGAACACTTGATATATCAAGGTAACGAACTGCACTGGCAGAACGAGTGGAGAATAAATGAGCACTTAATTTACTGTGTGTGTCAGAGCTAGATGAAAATAGAAACTAGTTTGTGTTGTGTGTAAATCTTGATTGCTGTTTAGCAGTATATTTTCAGTTGGTATCTTACATTAGCTACTTAAACTTACAATACTTTGATTAAAATAATGGATGTCAGCTTGCTAGCAAATGGTAGCTTAGTCAGTCATGACTCAAAGCTCTAAAATCTTTTCCTGACAACGGTAAAATCAGTATGCCTGTGAAAATTATACGACTACAGTTTAGCATTTTATATATTAATTAATAATGCTGTACTTACCACTTTGAGTTAGCCGAAGTACCGTTTTAAGTTGCACTTTAAGTTATTCGTAGTGGATGCACACATAGGTGTACACATACATTTATGCAGAATATTTTTTAACTGGATGGTGTTTCACACTATATCATAACTAGACTAATCTGGCCCTGACACTACAGGAGTAGAGCCAGTAGAGCCCGATCAGTCTGCTAGTTGATGACAGTACTTTGGATTAACTCTGAACTTTCAGTCCAGATTAAACCTCTAAGGATATATATATATATATATATATATATATATATATATATATATATATATATATATTTTTTTTTTACCTCAATCTTGAAAAGGTGTTTTGGATTGTCTGGCCCAGTCCCAGTCCCAGTCTCAGTCTCACAACAGAGCTGTTCTAGCTGTTGCTGGATAGACTGGTGCTTTTTTGTTACTAAACATGGACAGGAACATTGTAGAATATCTCAGTTACTCACCACGTACTGCTTTTAAATTCACTGCAGTAGCTTTTAAAGAATGGATGTTCTTGACTGTATCTTGCTCTGAGCTGCAGGGAAGTGTGAATATCCAAATAGATTGCACCTTTCAAGATTCTGAAGCTTGTGGCCAGATAAGTGTACAATAGATATCAAATGCGCTGTGAGCAGAGCATCTGAGGCTAAGACTTGCCCAGTCCTAACTCTGACTCTAATGTACAGACCAGGCTGCTCTTTGTTCCACTCATTGTGTAGATGATCACAGGCATAGTTGAGAGTGAAGTCAGAAATCGACTCAGGACAAGCTGGGAAAGTCATTAGTGTGCCTTGACCGCTCCCTGTCTCCACCCTCCTCACAGGAGCCACCAAGGTGGGGGGTGGGGGGTATGGGTCTCCAGACGTCCTTGCCTATGTTGACCTGGCTCTCACAGGGGAAGAGGGTGTCAAGGCTCCCACTTCAGGGGTTCGAGTAGTGATGGATGACTGATGGCACCACTGCCATAAAACAGTGTTTGGATTGAGCTGTAGCTTGCAGAGATGGCTTTGTTTTAGTTTCCCATGTGTCTCGTGCAGATATTGTAGTGGGAAATAATTCAATTCCTGTACCTTTTAAGTGAAGTGGTAACAATGTGGTCTGCTTTAGTACATGCATATTTAGTCTCCTAAATGATTATTTTTTATTGTAGCATTGCTTAAATATGTTAGAACAGCGCTGTTGAATTCTTGAATCTGATTCATCTTCTATAATAGCACAGCTTGGACAGTAGTCCCAGGTATAATTCAAATTACAGCTTTATATTAACATGCTTGTACTAATATGTTATCATTTCTATAATAACATCTAATTCACACAAACTAAAACTAATAATAAATGGATTAAAAAGGTATTGTTCTTTAACAAACAAAACATATAATCACTGATATGGTGAAGTTTTCTGTAAGAGACATTTATTTAAGAGTTATGAAAGGCGTCTCCAATGTCAGCGATTTGTAACAGCCTTTGGAAAGTCTTAAGGAAAGAGGACTTTGCGCTTTACACTTTCTGGCTAAAATGAAATTTTTTTGAATTATTAACTTCGAGAGAGACAAAAGAGAAATTGGTGAGGGAATGACTATAGCTGCTGTAACATAAGTGAAACAGAAACTAACTTGTCATGCACATGTTCCACAACACTAAATGTAACTATTTTTAATTAATCAGGGTGGTACCACATCAGGCCACCCTGTTATTTATTTTCCTATACCACCATACCCCACCATGTTCTTATTGCTTATAGAATAGTTGCCGTTATTAACTTGAATAATATAGGTAAAAACTGTCAGTTAACTAACTTACATTTCCGTGCCATTGGGTGTTCTACCTCCTACCACTTACAAAACACTGATGCTCTGGGAAGGACAAGAGAAAATAGAAAAATGAGGCAAAAGAAAGTGTAGCATGAATCAAAGAGGCCTCAGGATAATGAGTGCTTCAGCAGTGACTGTTTCCTTGAGGCAAAAGACTAGCCAACAATGAGACATTCCACCAGACCAATTTAGGATTTTTTGGATCTGACTTCAGATACAATCCACACATACCTTCTTTCAAATCACACCACAATTGCAGAACATATTGTCATGCCGCACCTATTTCAGCTTCTTTCTTTTTTTTTTTTTTTTGTAAACCATACTCTAGCCTTCCTTTTATTCCATTACTCTTTGTCTCTGCACCTTTCCATGTGTTACTAAAATCTATCACTCTCTGAAAATATTCTCCACCCCATGTATTTTATCATTTTATCCATCACTTGTTTTCATTATCCATTACTCTTTTGCGCACACACTTGCTTTCCTCCTCCCACACATATATGCACGAACCATTTGTTACCGGCCTCTTAAGGTTTGATAAAGCGGTCTGTGCCTCAGGGACAGGAGGGATGATGGCTGCAGAGATGACTAAGAGAGATGAATAGAAGAAGAACTCTAAGGAGTGGAGGTTTTCTGTAGCCTGTCAGCAGTCACTGTTCCTTTCAGAGACTGTATGTGAAGAGGCTTAAGCCATCATGCAACTTTTCCAGATGTGCGGAATCAAATGCACTGGTGTGCAGACAGCCCGCAGGAACGTTTAGAGAGCCGGAGAGACTCTTAACTCTCTCAGCAGCCTTAAGGGACCTGGACCGGGTTAGACTTGAAGCTCATCATAGCATTGAAAGTGCGCTTTGGTTCAATTTACCTAAAAAAAAAAAAAAAAAAAGGCAAAACATCATTGAGTAAATGCTCTACAGCCAAGACCGAGGACGTGTATAATGACTGTTAGCTCATGCTTATGTTCAGTGATAAAAAGTAGTTCTTGGTTCTTAATTACCATCAGAATGGCAAGAGGTGTAGGGTAGACTTTCATAAAACAGGGAAATTTATTTGGAAGTAGATTTACTGTTATCTGTTACTTTATATCTGTTACTTTATACTTTAATATTTGTTAAGGCCAACCCAAGTATTTAGAAAACCATACACAAAAAATAACGTGATCTATTCGGGAAGAAACAACAGTTTTATCCAGTCTATGGTGGACGACCTCAGCTGTAAAAATGGAATTTTGTTCTTTACAGGTAAATTCTAGCAATGCCCAATATTAAGATAATTTCAAGACAATGAAAGTATAAAAACAGTATAAACATTTTCAAATAAACAACATTTATATATAACCTATACAGTATATCACATTTTTAAATTACAGTACATTTATTGTCGAAATAACCATGCATACCATGCAACTCTACAAACCTACTGAATATATTTTTGGTGAATGTGGAATAGATTTTATATTAGCGATGATCAGTAATAATAATTCGCTATATAAAAATTAGAGCAGATAGACACAAGTGCAGGTTTCAGTAGGAGATTTTAGCATTTCGTAAGAGAATAAACAGGTAGACTCAAACTGGGACAGGCAAAATAGGTAATCAAAAAGTATCTGAGCTCAAACCAGGAAAACTAAATAGGAAGGAAACCAATTGACACAGTAACTTCATTTGCAAAAGCTGGAGTGAGACTTCTCAATGAGTGTGTGAATGTCCTGGTTATTTACATGGCTGTGATTGTGTACAGGTGTGTTTAGAAATTGGCAGATTGGGACTGTGCATAGGTTTCTGTTTGATCATGTGACTGTGATTGCAAGTAATGTGTCATGGCAACTGGCTGAGGATGATGGGATTTGGAGTTCACAGGAGTAATGGGCAAAGACCTGACAAGATATTTGGTAGGTCAAATTTATTTTGTTCTGTAGCGTATGAAAAGTAAAAAATAAATAAATAAATAAATAAATCAGCTTAATGTTTTATAATAAACATTTTTTAATCAGTGTTTTAAGAATGGTTTTGTGATTTTAAGGTTTGGTAAGTTACCTGTTAAAGAATATGATCTTAACTAATAGATTGTTTGGAAAAAAAGATATTAAATATATATATATATATATATATATATATATATATATATATATATATATATATATATATATATATATATATATATATTTATTTATTTATTTATTTTTTTTACACACAGTTTTAAGAAATTATCTTAAAGCTTATCTTGTCCTACTCATCACCTCATCCCACCTCTCACCTGAATAAGTTTGAACCAAAAGACAAACCTTGTTAATCGTCAAGGAGCACTTATTACTTTGAACTAGTAATTTGTCTCAGTGTTGGTAACTTTTGCTAAGTTAGAGGAGTGAAAATTTTGCTCAAACATTCTAAAATGCCAGCACACTTTTTACCTAATTTAAAACATGATTTAAAAAAAAAAAAAAAAAAAAAACTCTACTTTGTATGTGGCTTATAGTACATTCAAGTTTTCCTACTTTAAGATATTATTTATCCTACTTTAAGATATTATTTAAGAATAAGATATTTATCTTTTAAGGAGTATCTCATTAAATCTCATTCCTGTTTCTGTTCATGGATATAAGGTGTTGCATTGGGAACAGATGAGCCACTAAATTAAGGCATTTGATAACATCTGAGGAGTTGAATATTACTATAAAAATCTTCCATGTACTATCAGATAATGTTTTGCTGCTATTTAAAGCCAAAATCTCAATGCCTGTGCTTCCTATCTTCATGGAGTAGCACTGGATCTTATCCGGGGCCCAACAGGACACCCTGCAGTTGGGTAGAGCTGGCTGGAGGATGAGGTGATTGGGAAAATCCAGACCAGCATGTGTCCCCAATTACCCAGATGTAAATGGATGCTTCCAGACTTTCAGAGAGGTGGTGGTGGTGAAAGGAAATAAAATAGCTAATCAAGCCCAGATCCCCTCACCCTGAGTGGGCTGTATTACAGAAACGTGCCCCTTTCCTAGAGACCTCTTTCTGTTACCTATCCGTCTGTTACCTAACAATGTGAAACGGAATTATGCAGGTCTGCTGTATTGATTGAGGCAGAAAAAAGGCACAATGTGTTATGGTTTAGCAGCATGCGCCAGAGCAGTACTGCATGAGGAAGACATTTTATCTCAGCAGTCTGGGACGCTTCATGACTTAGTTGTGACAGGAAATGAAGTAAAGCAAAAGGAATTTTTGTTTATGTATCTTTGACTTCCTTCTTTTTCTCAGTACCTTGCCCACTTCAGACAAACTCGTTTTGTTGAGGAAAATTTTTGAGTGAAGTTTTGAGTTTTGACATTCTAGCTAGTAAAACTTAATGATGTACTAGTAGTAGGAAAACTTTAATGTACTATAATCTACAGTTGCAGCTCAACAAGTGCTACACTTCAAGGTCAATTTTTTCACTTAACAAAATACTGAGACAATTATAGATTGGATTTTTATTAGTAATAGCTAGAACTGTATTATTCTGTGAACTCAAGTAACTCAATGTTTTATTATTTTTATAGGTGTTACATCAAAATCTTAGATTAAAAAAATACTGAGATCATGAGATTACATTAGCATTGAAGTATGTAATGAGAGAAAACCAGTAA